>NC_084652.1:23868849-24126349 GCF_019802595.1 Syngnathoides biaculeatus | reverse complement strand
CGAGTACCAGCCTTTTTTGGAGTTGTTAGAGGGAGACCTGGATAGCGCCCCCCATGGGGACTCCATCATTCTGCTCGGGGACTTAAATGCCCATGTGGGCAATGACAGTGAGACCTGGAAGGGCTTGATTGGGAGGAACGTCCCCCTGATCAGAACCCAAGTGGTGTTCTTTTACTGGACTTCTGTCCTCATCACAGATTGTCCATAACGAACACCACATTAAGGCATACGGGTGTCCACATGTCCACCTGGCAGCAGGACACCCTAGATTGCAGTTCGCTGATCGAATTTGTTGTCGTGTCATCGGACTTGCGACCGCATGTTCTGGACACTTGGGTGAAGAGAGGGGTGGAGCTGTCAACTGATCACCACGTAGTAGTGAGTTGGCGCCGATGGTGGGGGAAGATGCCGGTCCGACGTGGCAGGCCCAAACATATTGTGAGGGTCTGCTGGGAACAACCGGCAGGTTCCCCTGTCAGAAGAAATTTCAACTCACACTTTCGAAAGAACTTTGCTAACGTCCCAGAGAAGGCGGGGGACATTGAGTCCAAGTGGACGATGTTCCACGCCTCCATTGCTGAGGCGGCCAACCGAAGGCTGTAAGGTGGTCTGTGCCTATCGTGGTGGCAACCCACGAACACGTTGGTGGACACCAACAGTGAGGGATGCTGTTAAGCTGAAGAAGGAGTCCTATCGGCCATTTTTGGCCTGTGTGACCTCCAAGGCAGCTGATAGGTACTGGCTGGCCAACCGGAATGCAGATACAGTGATCACCGAGGCAAAAACCCAGGCGTGAGAGGAGTTCGGTGAGGCCATGGAGAATGACTTCAAGATGGTTTCCAGCAAATACTGGTCCAACATCCAGCGTCTCAGGAGGGGAAAGTGCACCATCAACACTGTGCATAGTGGGGATGCTGGCCTCATCTTGGGATGTCCTGAATCAGTGGGGACAATACTTCAATTCCACCTCAATTCCACCAACACGCCTTCCCATAAGGAAGCTGAGTCTGGGTGTTCTGAGGCGGGCTCTTCTATCTCTGGGGTTGAGGTCACTGAGGTGGTTAAAAAGCTCCTCGGTGACTGGGCCCCAGGGGTGGATGAGATTCGCCCGGAGTTCCTAAAGGGTCTGATGTTGTGAGGCTGTCCTTGTTGTCTCGCCTCTGTAACATGGTGTGGACATCAGGAACAGTGCATCTGGATTGGCAGACTGGGGTGGTGGTCCCGCTTTTTAAGAAGGGTTGCCGGAGGGTGTGTTCGAACTATAGAGGGATCACACTCCTCAGCCTCCCTGGTAAGGTCTATTCAGGGGTACTGGAAAGGAGGGTCCGTCAGGAAGTCGAATCTCAGATTCAGTAGAAGCAATGTGGTGTTCGTCCTGGCCGTGTAACAGTGGACCAGCTCTACACCCTCAGCAGGATCCTCGAGGGTGCATGGGAGTTCGCCCAACCAGTCTCGTGTTTTGTGGACTCTGAGAAGGTTTTCGATCGTGTACCTCGGGGAGTCCTGTGGGGGGTTCTTCGGGAGTTTGGGGTACCGAACCCCCTGATAAGAGCTGTTTGGCCCCTGGACAACTGTCAGAGTTTGGTCTGTATTGCCGGCAATAAGTCGGACTCGTTTCCTGTGAGTGGTGGAATACGCCAAGGCCGATTTTGTTCATAACTTTTATGGAGAGAATCTCTAGGTGCACCCGAGGCGTAGTGTGTGTCCGGTTTGGTTGCCTCAGCATCATATCTCTGCTTTTTGGAGATGATGTGGTTCTGTTGGCTTCATAAAGTCGTGATCTCCAACTCTCAATGTAGTGCTTCACAGTAGAGTGTGAAGTGGCTCAGGTGAGAATCAGCACCTCCAAATCTGAGACCATGGTCCTCAGTCGGAAAAGGGTGGCGTGCCCTCTCCGGGTCGGGGATGACATTCTGCCCCAAGTGGAGGAGTTCAGGAGGAGTGGAGGGGTCTTTTTCCATGTGTGAATGAAGAACGGAGCGGGAGATAAACAGTCGGATCGGTCCAGTGTATGCAGTGATGCAGACTTTGTATTGGTCCGTTGAGGTAAAGAGAGAGCTAAGTCCAAAGGCAAAGCTCTCAATTTACCAGTTGATCAACATTCCTACCCTCACCTATGGGCACGAGCTGTGGGTCTGGCTTGGGAACGCCCCGGGATCCCTTCGGAAGAGCTTGAAGAAGTGGCTGGGGAAAGGGAAGTCTGCGTAACCCTGCTGAAGCTACTTCCCCCGTGAACTGACCCGGAAAATTGGTAGAAAATGGATGGATGAATGCAAACACACTCTCACCACTGTACTGACACACCTACAAGTAGTTACTGATTTCTGTGTCCCGTGTTTTGTTGTTCATCTGAGGTTTACAAAACGTAAAGTACTAGATTATTCTCTTGTGCGTAAAACCCTGAACGATAGCGTATTTTGTTCTTAAATGACAATAAGCTCACGGCAAGTATGCGCTTACCCATTGTGTTCTTCTCCAGGCCAAATGTCATCTTCATAGAACACATCATCTTGTCCGTTTCTGGAGACCATGTCAAATACCTCAGAAAATCTATTTGAGCATAGATCATATAGAAACATTTCAATCTAATTCGATTAAATTATTCAAAATTTGATTTAAATGACAACATTTTGTATTACTTTTCCAAGTATTCAGTTAAAAGCTCCTCCACAGCCGCAGAGTAAAGCCATTCCTTCTCAGTCCTCTTTGTGTATCCAGGAACCTCCTCATTCTTCTTGTTGAACTTCAGGTTCAGGCCAACATTAGCTTTTTGCTCCCCACATGGACTAAGAATGCATTTGCAGAGAGATAATCACACATGGTTCATTCATCGTGGTAGCGTGGTGGTAGCAAAAATGTCTTTCTGAAATACATAATTTTCTTAAGAGTGAATCAATACTCACTTCTTTTTGGATCCTCTACCAATAAAAATACTTCCAGAGAAGCGAGACACAAGGTAACTGCTGATACCGAGACGGGATGCCACAATGTACCCAGGGCTGTACTTCACAGAGTACTTCTATAAAATACAACAGGCAAATACACCCAAGAAAAAACAGTTTGAGACACTTTTCATGTGTATGTATGTGTCTGTGTCTTACATGCTGGTTTTGGATTAGGACTTCTAGTTGGGGCTCATGTGGCACATTGAAAACCACATGTACACGACCATCTTTGATAACATCACTTGAATCTTGCACCTGTTAAAAATACAAGCGCTGGAATTGCAGTTGCTACAGTTGAAATGGGATCTGAAGCCCAAGAACTGTCGAAATTGTAGTTAACCAACCTCGCCCATGGCAGAATAATAAGGGTGTCCCACCATGAAAACGGTGGTTAGTGGAGGATAGAGGTCTTCCAGGCTCTCAAAGCAGGTCAAAGATGAATAAAAGGCCTTAATGTCCTAAGAAAGATGAGGACAAAGTTCATGAGTTGATGATACTGTATAATCAGAATCAGCTTTAATGGCCAGGTATGTAACACAACAACACTTGTCTCCTGCAGTCGGTTCCGCCTTGGTACGACATTCAGAGCAAACAAAGAACAAACAGAAATTAATAGGAACTATTCCTTTGAAGAGTCACAGCTATGCAAGATGGAGACTGTCAGTTAAGAGTGCATCAACACCCCATATTAAGTTAAGGTTATACAGAGTCCCCTTACCTGTTTATGGTTCAGTTATAGACCAGTGCAATGACAATAGTGCAAAGGGAGCAGTTTAAAGTGATGAATCGTGCAATAGTCTAGAGTACTTATTACTAATACCGATTGTACCAGCAGGATGTGAGGGTGTGTCCCAACAATGGCGCACTAGACCGTTGAAACTCATGGCAATGTACAACCTGCATCCATTCCCAAATTCCAACCAGCTGGTCCCTGCTTGTCGAACTCTCCTCTGACCACCATCCGATCCTGGTAAAATGGAAGGATGAGTTCAAGACTGAGGCGGACAGGCGAAGAGACACTCGGAACTTCAAGAAAGGTGATTGGGGAATACAAATATGCTGTCCTTCGAGAACTCCTCTGTATCTAACTGTCCGGGGGCCCCACACCTCTGTTCAATGCGGTCACCGGTGTCCTATAAACTTCAACGGCAGAAGAAGTCCTGCAAAAAGTCTTCAAGGTAAACAACATCCCTTGGATGAACGGTGACTTAAAACAAGTCATCAAGGAGAGGAATCGGCGCTGAAGAAATCTGAACGGCAACATCAGATAGAGCTACCTTCAAAACTGCTGAGAGGTAGCTGAGAAGACTGCAGAACGAAAACGCGCAGCTTGGCATCACCACCTCTCAAAAATTGCGGAGGCCAAGGACACCAAGCAGGCGTAGCCGGTGATCAAATCCTGGTCAGGACCCCGCTCAGATGAAACAGGCAAGACGCTTACCTACAACAACCGCGAATATGCCTCAGACAAGACTAACATGATGGCCTTTGTCATCAAATATACGAGGGTGAGTGGGTACAAAAGTGCTAAGTCGAGTAGGAGTACCGTGTACGAGAACTTTGAAGAGATGCTCGTAGACTACAAGGTTCCCCGCGGCAATAGCTCGAGTGCCCATTCATGCCTGATAAAGTCCGCCGGGCCCTCAAACAACTCAAACCAGGCAAAGATGCTAGTCCAGATGGGATTGATCCAGAGATGTTAAAACACCTGCCCGCTGCTGCACATCCCGCTCTCCTACAAATACTCAGCAACAGCTGGACCACCCAACGGTGCTCACCAGCTTTGCACACGGCTGAGATCATTCTGTACCATAAGAGATCATTCTGTACCATAAAAAGGGCAGAGACCCTCAAATCATCGGGAACCTATCGCCCAATCGCCCTGACTTCCACCATTAGCAAAACTCTAAGAGACCCATCGTCAACCGCTTGTCCCCGGTGGCTCAAAGAGCACTCAATTCTCAGTCCTTGGCAGGCGGGTTTCCACAAGGGCTGCTGCTGCTACAGCTTTCCCAATTCATCATGGGTGGGTTCCAGTCTAAACAACGTCTGCGCTCCATTGCTGCTTTCTTCGATTTCAGCAAGGCGGTTGATGAGGTGTGGTGTGCCAGACTTCTCCAGAAGATGCTGGCAATTGGCGTGCCTCTTCGATTAGTCGAGTGGATCAAGTCCTGGTTCACCAACCGTACGGCGCGAGTGATGTTGCCACAGGGCGGTGCCGAACCTTCAAAGAAGGACCCCCTCAATCCTCAGTTTTGTCTCCACTTCTTTACAATTTACATATACGATCTGCTAGACTCCTTCGAGTCCTCACTCCCATCTCTGCCTACGCTGATAACTTGGTACTGGTCTGTAGCGGAAGAAGTGGCGGTAAGGCTGGAGTCAGAGGCTCTCAAAATCCACAAATGGTCCGGCGACAACCATCTCATTCTCAACACATTGAAGTCGGAAGTTGCCTTCTTCATGATGGACGCTACTGAATCCACATGGTGCCCAAACATCACCGTTGGGGGATCCAGACTCAAGAGAAATCCCACTCCCACCTTTGTAGGGGTTCAATACGATCGCCTGCTCACATCTACGAACATGTCCGGCACTTGAGCTAAGTCATGAAGCAGTGCTCCAACCTCCTGCGACAACTGACAGGTACGCCTTGGGGGTGGCGTCCACAGGATATGTGGACGATCTACATTGTGACCATCAGATCGCTCACAGAATACGCAGCTCCCTGCCTGGGCACCCTGGGCTCTTCCTCAAACATCCAGAAACTGGAGAGGGCGCAGTTAAACGCGGCTCACGCCATAACGGGCCAGCTTCGAACAACTCCTATCAACGCTGTCCTGCATGAAGCCCAATTACCACCAATCACCTCCCAGTTAAATTTGGCCTGTCTCAAAAAAGCCGATGGCCGGTACTACCTTCTCCCAACGATGACAGAAGGGTGCAATACCAGATGCAGCTGCCGAAACGCCCAAAACGTGGTGACTGGACATGTTTCACCTCCCCTATCCTATCCAACCTCAACCTCACCCCAACGGACATGGACACTGTAAATAACCCCAATATTCCATGCCCCCCACCTCCTCTCCCTCCCATCCATTTAATGCCCATACCAAAATATGTATCCCCATCCCTACAACTAGCTGCAGCAATGGAAATGCTTGCGGCACATGGCCTAACAGACCTGTTCGTCTTGACTGATGGCTCCACCCTTAATGGCACGGAGAAAGGAGGCGCCGGGTTAGTGGTCTTCAGAGGTTACTCATTGATCCACTCCTGGCACGCACCCACCGGGACCTTTAGCAGCTCTGTTTAGGCCGAAAAGGCTGCAAAAAATGCGGCCATCACTTGGCTCGGACAGAACGACGACTGGTCCTCAGCCTCCATCATCATGGACTGCAAGTCCCTCCTTCAATCCCACTGCCTTAGACCCCTCCATCCTCTCCATCAACTCCAACCTTGCGGCCTTTCCTCTCACCAAAAAGATCCAACTACTATGGGTCTCAGGCCATTGCAACCTCCTGGGCAATGACCTTGCAGACGAGCAGGCCAAACTCGGTTCCTCCCTTCCCCAACCAATCACTACACTCGATGCCGAAACGCACTTAGCGATCATCCAGGCGTTGCAAACCCTCTCCATTTACCCACCCTCGCAGCCTTTCCCTCACCTCCTCCCGACCTAATCTGGAGAAAGAGTCCGAGTTGTCCATGAAAGACCTCATTGATCTTATCCGGTTCCAGTCCGGCCACCAACCCTTTCACATTAGATGGCAAGATTTGACGGGGAAGTGCGATGTTGACTGGTGTCGTCTCTGCGGTGAGGAAGACGTATCGGCCAAGCAACTCTGGCTTCGGTGCCCTGCACTCCAGTTTTCCCGATACCATTGTCAACTGGGATTCTCCTGAGAAGAACTACGGAGTCTGCCACATGCAAGCCTAGCGTTTCTGATGATCATCCTCAGGCGCCTCAAGTGGCTCAATAACAACAGCCCAAGACAGAAAAGAGTAGGTTTGCTGATCAGGAATCAATGACGACATCTGCATAAATTAACCATTAATTGTACTTTTAATATGATGAAAAACATGGATGAATGTCATCACAAATATACAAAAAATTGCATTTTACAATGGAATAGAATAATTGATATTTGTGTAGACGATGATTGAAACATGACAGAGCACATTCCAGTGGTGAGCCTCCACCACATCACACCATATGTGATGTTTGAGGTTAATTAAATGATTCTTCAAGCATTTCTGTTTATGTTGTACTGTGAGAGTTAGTGTATTGGTGTTTGTCAGAATCTACCTTGACCACAGTCTGGTAGGCGAAAGGAAGGACTTGCTTCGCCCACTGTTTCTCCAACTCAACCACACCATTTGATTTGGGGATGTATTTTCTTCCTGTCAGCATCTGTCCATATAGAACCACTGTTGTTTCAGTCACGATGATGCCTTTCCTCTTTAGGTAGCTATAAAATACATAATAGAGTATTATTATCCACTGACCAAACAGGTGTTTTTCCTTCATTGAACAACATTTGGGTTGCATTTGAGGCTTACTGTTCTGTTATTCCTTGGATGTCTTTCAACCAGTCCCTCTGCTCCTTGTCGGAGAGGATAGTGACTCTGATGGGTGATGGGGTGGAAGGCCTGTGGTAGTCTCTTGGGATCCCTGGTGGTTCTTCTACAGACAACCTGTAAAACAAAACCATGTATTCTCTTTATTTGCCATTTAATGAAACTGCATTTAAATAGACAAAGTACAACTTCATAACCACTGTGACGAGTACAAATATTGGATCTTAGTTTTACTTGCCCGGACGCGGGTCACTGGCACCCCTGTCTAGAGCCAGGCCTGGAGGTGGGGCTCGAAGGCGAGCACCTGGTGACCAGGCTAGCACGCATGGGGCTTGGCCGGGCACAGCCGGAAACAGTAACATGTGTCCCCTTTTCCATGGGCACACTACTTGTGAGAGGCGCCATAGGGGTCGGGTGCAATGTGAGCTGGCCAAAGGCGGGGACCTTGGCGATCCAATCCCCGGCTACAGAAACTAGCTCCAGGGACACGGAATGTCACCTTTTTGGCAGGGAAGGAGCGCGAGTTGGTGCGTGAGGTCGAGAACTTCTGACTAGAGATAATCCGCTTGGGCTCTGGTACCACTCCTCTTGAGAGGGGTTGGACTCTGTTCCACACTGGAGTTACCCACGGTGAGAGACACCGGCCAGGTGTGGGTATACTTAATGCCCCCCGGCTTGGGACCTGTATGTTGGGGTTTACCCCGGTGGATGAAAGGGTAGCCTCCCTCCACCTTCAGGTAGGGAGACTGGTCCAGACTGTTGTTTGTGCCTATGCACCAAACCGCAGTTCAGAGTACCCACCCTTTTTGGAGTCCTCAGAAGGAATGCTGGCGCATGCTCCATTTGGGGACTCCATCATTCGGCTGGGAGACTTCTATGCCCACATGGGCAATGACAGTGAAACCTGGAAGGGCGTGATTGGTAAGAACAGCACCCCCGATCTGAACCCGAGTGGTGTTCTGTTACTGGACTTGTGTGCTCATCATCGATTGTCCATAAACACCATGTTTAGGCATAAGGGTGTCCGCATGTGCACTTGGCACCAGGACACCAGAGGTCGTAGTTCGATGATCGACTTTGTGGTTGTGTCATCGGAGTTGCAACCACGTCTTGGACACTCGGGTGAAGAGAGGGGCGGAGCTGTCAACTGATCACCTCCTAGTGGTGAGTTTGCTCTGATGGTGGGGGAAGATGCCAGTTCGATGTGGCAAGCCCAAACGTATTGTGATGGTCTGCTGGGAACGGCTGGAAGATTTCCCTGTCAGAAGGTATTTCAACGGCCACTTCTGAAAGAACTTTGCTCATGTTTCAGGGGAGGTGGGGGACATACAGTCCGAGTAGACGATGTTTCGCGCCTCCATTGCTGAGGCAACCGACCGGAGCTGTGGCTGTAAGGTGCTCTGCGCCTGTTGTTGCGGCAACCCCCGAACACGTAGGTGGACACCAACAGTGAGGGATCCTGTCAAGCTATAACTATAGGGATAGCCCACTCCTTAGCCTGGTTAGATCTATTCAGGGATGTTGGAGAGGAGGGTCCGTCGAGAAGTTGTATCTCAGATCCAGTAGGAGTAATGTGGTTTTCGTCCTGGTCGTGGAACAGTGGATCAGCTCTACATCCTCGGCAGGATCCTCGAGGGTGCATGGTAGTTTGCCCAACCACTCTACATGTGTTTTGTGGACTTGAAAAAGGGGTTCGACCATGTCTCTTGGGGAGTCCTACGGGACTATTGGGTACCAAAACGCCTGATATGGGCTGTTCGGTCTCTGTATGACCGATGTCAGAGTTTGGTCCACATTGCCGGCAATAAGTCGGACTCTTTTCCGGTCATTGTCGGACTCTGACAAGGTTGCTCTTTGTCACCGATTTAGTTCATAACTTTTGTGGACAGAATCTCTAGAAGCAGCCGAGGCGTAGAGGGTGTTTGGTTTGGTGGCCTCAGTATCATATCTCAGCTCTTTGCAGATGTGATTCTGTTGGCTTCATCAAGCCGTGATCGCCATCTCTCACTGGAGTGGTTCGCACAGAGTGTGAAGGGGCTAGGATGAGAATCAGCACCTCAAAATATGAGCCATGTCTTGTGCCCTCTTCAGCTCGGGGATGAGATCCTGCCCCAAGTGGAGGAGTTCAAGTATATTGGGGTCTTGTTCATGAGTGAGGGAAGAATGGAGTGGGAGATCAAGAGGCATGTCGGTGCAACGTCTGCAGTGATGCTCCTCCGCTTTGAAAGGAGCCAGATGAGGTGCCTGGGGCATCTGATCCAGAAGGCCCCTGGACGCCTCCCCGGTGAGGTGTTCCGGGCATTTCCCACCAGAAAGAGACCCCGGGGACAATCCAGGAGACGCTGGAGAGACTATGTCTCTCGCCTGGCCTGGCAATGCCTTGGGATCCCCCCAGAAGAGCTGGAAGAAGTGGCAGAGGAAAGGGAATTCTGGGTATCCCTGCTAAAGCTACTTCCCCGTGATTGGACCCGGGAGAAAATAGATGAATGACATTTAAATACCCGAAAGAATCCTGCCATCCATTTCATCCATTTTCTTAGCCGCTTATCTTCATGAGAGTCGCGAGAGTGCTGGAGCCTATTCCAGCTGTCAATGGGCAGGAGGCGGGGTACACCCTGAAGTGGTTGCCAGACAATCGCAAGGTACATCGAGACAAACAGCCGCACTCACAGTCACAACCGAGGGGCAATTTTAGAGTGTCCAATATATGTTGCATGTTTTTGGGATGTGGGAGGAAACCGGAGTGCCCGGAGAAAACCCACGCGGGTACGGAGACAAACTGCACATATGTGGGTCCAGGATTGAACCCGGGACCTCAGAACTGTGAGATCAACGCTTTCTAGCTGACTCACCGTTCCGACTACCCAAAAGAAACTTCTACAAAAAAAAAAAAAAAAAAAGTTCTCACTTGGTCTCTCCATCTGACACGGCAATGATGCGGGCTTCCTCTAGATGTGGCCAGTTGACAAACACCGACTTCCCCAGGACTTGTTCGGCAACATCATCACAAAGCTATTAATTAGGACACAGGTTGTCGGCAGATGAGTGGTGTGGCCAAGACAGTTTTTCAAACTCCACTGCATCATACAGCGAAAGTAGGGATTTCTAATATGTTGTGTTCTATTCATCAAGTTATTCATGATAAACATCTCAGTAATAAATTGTGTAAAGTAGTTCTCATATTTACAATAATTCTGTGTCAATCCAAAAATATTTTTCTAAATGCAGACATTTCGATACAGAATTCTATTTAGTTGAAACACCTAATGTCTTGTCAACTTTCTTTTAATAATGGGCAACACATTATACACTGTTTGAATAGGAAGACAAACAAGACCTTACCAATTGTTTTTCCAGGGTGGGAAGGATCTCTAATATCATATTTTCACCTCTGCTACTCTGCTGGAATACCATCACCCCACTCTTCTTCATAGAAAACTAAGAATGTGTGATACCATGAAGAGAGAACAGGCACAAGAAAATAGCAGAGGGGTTAGGCTGAAACCTACAGTGTGTCCAAAATCTGATCATATAAATGTGCCCACAAATCAACATGATTGGTCAATTCCCAAAAGGGAACACTTTTAGAATAGAATGACCAATATCAAAATGCTGATCACGGGTTGCTGTGTTTGACAATCCAATGATAACGGCTCAACAAAGATGCTGTGTTTTTGATTTCCTGAAAAATTATGATTTTGTAGATGCATAGTTTCTGCCCGACAAACTATAATGGGGCAAAAATGCCATCCATCAATTGTGGAAATACGCACACTTAAAAAGAGGAGAGCCCTTGAATTTTCAACATCGGTTACCTAACATACGAGAGACAAAATCGGGGGGGGGGGGGGGTGAACTCCAGATAATCACATTGTGTGGTTTTGAAAGAATATGTGAGCAAATCATGGTGGAAAAATATTTGTCACCTACAAACAAAGATTTCTGGCTCCCATAGACCTGTGACTTCTTTAACAGCATCCTTTGTCCCCAACCCTGTAATAATGACACCTCTCCTATAGAGCTTGTGCACGTGACGTCACAATTTTCACTGTGCCATATTGCCGGTCAAAAAGACCTGCTCGACAGTGTGGAGGACATTGAACTGGAGCAGAATATACACAATGCCAGAGACTTGTTGTGCTGTTGGTTGTTACAACAGACGAGACAGATATTCAAAGAGATCATTTTATGGAATATCAGATGAAAAGACGAGAAAAGAGCTATGCATTTCGGCAATCAAACGTGATGGATGGTGCCGAACCAAATACAGATGTCTGTGTAGCGGTAATTTCATTTCGGGTAGGAATTACTCTTCTCAATCTCAAATACCCAAGAAGTATTTATAAAGCCAAGTCGGCTCATTTGAGAACAAAGCCAAGTCGGCTCATTTGAGAACAATGCGTTAAAAAAAAAAAGACTGAGTCGTCTCCAACACACAAGGAGGCGTGTTGCGGCCACACTTAAACTTCGGTATACCTCTCCCCGACAGACTTTTTTTTTTTTAATAGATGACACGCTGTGGCGACTCCTAATGGGACAAGCCGAAAGGAAAAGAGGAAGATTGTTCTTAAATGAGTCCAATGTGTATTAAAAAAAATGAAAGAAACCGTCGGACACAGGGATGTTTACGTAGGTTAAGGTGTGGCTACAACACCTTTCTGTGTACAAGGGCTGAAGCCTATTCCAGCGGTTTATTTTCTTTTTTAAAATACGCATTGGACTCATTTGAGAACAATGCATATCTAAAAAAAAGCGTCAGTCATAGAGAAGTATACCAAAGTTTAACGTGTGGCTGCAACACGCTTCATGTGCAGAGGAGCCGACTCGACCCCCCCCCTCATCATAGTTAATGAATGCGAGTTTGTGTAAAACCAGGAGTCATTTATTTAAATATTGGTATTGAAAAAATCAGAGTGGCTCCATCACTATGTGGGATTTATTCTTGATTGAGAATAGATCCAGCCATGAAGTATTTGTATGTGTCCAGACTTTTCTACGCTTTCAAACTCTTCCGTGTAAATCTCAACAACTTACTCACCAGATACATGTGTAGATCCAGTGGTCCAAGACAAGCGGAAGCGGGTTAACAGGTCACTTTATCGGCGAAAACATCGACTTCGGCATTAAATATGGGTCCTCTTTGCTGAGTGTCTCTCATTTTTCCACGTACATTCGTTTCCTTCTAAATGTTTAACGGTATCGGACAAAACTCTGGGTGTCGTACGATAAGATATATTTCTGTGCCGGTGTGACAGTCTGAGCACTCTGCCATGCTGAAAAGTCCCCTTGGCATTAATGTGCATGTGCGTAGAATTTTTTTGAATTTTTCTACTTCCGTGCAACTCTGAAACTTCCCCAGCCATGCTTCTTTCACGTTTCATTTTCGCTCTGCTCCGCTTCCGCGTGTTCATTTTCGCTCCGCGTGCATTTCGGTATGGATGTCTCACAAAGCTGAACACAGCGAATGAAAGACTACAAAAACAAATGCAAACGTATTGTTTGTTGTTTGTGTGGTACACTGGTTGAAAATCTTTGGTTCAGAGGGCACACCTACAGCACTCATTTGACATTTGGCCATATAGTGGGAAAAAAAAAGAAAAAGAAAAAACAATATTATATTTTGACAATGGGCAGTAATAAATACAATATGTAAACCTGACAGTATTAACTATATAAAAACAAGATTTTCTCTGATCAGTTAACACAGATAGTATGCCATTCCTTTGCAATGGAAAACAAAGTATAGTTATTCATTTTACCAAAACAAAAGAGAAATTTTAAAATGTGTATTATAATGTATATGGGATTGTAGTTAAGAAAAAATACCCAGACAACATTATTGCTGACATTTGTAAAATGTTAGTATTGTATAAAACAGAGGAAGCTAGTAATCATTCAGTTAAAACAAATGGGATATGCATATTACGTATACCTTGTGTTTTATGTGATGCAGTGTGGGGAACCCACAGAAATACAGAGCTGAATGATCCACGCTCCTGCCAATGTGGTTCAGTGGAACTTTCCAGGCATCCATGGCAATGTTTTCTTTCCTGGAAACGCAAGCACATTACAAATTAACTTGCACTGGACATATCGGAGTATGTTGGATGGATGCAATAATTCAAATACATTACATATTGATCTCTCCATCCAACTACCATGGCTGGTTGTGCTATCAATCTTCAAGTCTGAATATATTAATCTCTACAGGTGAGGGTCTATCAGCTAGAATTCTGAGCCTCAAAGACCAGTTAAGTCTGTCAGCGGTGCACTAGAAGGAAGAATCTAGTAAACATCTGTAAAACTGCTTCAATAACTTTTAATATGGAAGTGAAATTAGTGGTGACTCTGCGAAGTAAGAGAACTGTTCGAATGGAAGCTACAAGGAGGGATTCACCCTTCGAAGATGAGGCTTTTCGACAAGCAAAGGTTGGTTTGAAAAATTTCAAAAGCGTCACGCCCTCAGAAGTGTGCCTCTGTATGATGAGACTTCCTCCAGTGACAACGATGGTACTCGTCATTATGTGGAGGAAGAATTTGCACAGACATCGGCAACAATATGGAACGAGCTGTCGAGTTTAGCAATTGTGTTGACGAGGTTATGTACTTGTACGGGAGTATTTTGAAGCGGAAGGAAAAACAGACATGTTTTTCTCAAAGATAAAAACCTCAGTCACACCGTCAGCACTGTTGAATTAATCTCATATTTGTGCTCTTGTTTTACTTTTAATGCTTGATGCTATATGTGCTCAAACAACGTGATGCAATGAAGCAGAGGACATCAAAACGGTGAGATGGGAACATTGTCCGCTCTACTGGAGAAGACATCACGCGTTTGCTTTTTTGGTCACTTCGTTGTCATTTTTGTATCAAGTATCCAAAGTATAAAGCCATACTGTACCGTTGTCATATTTTAAACAATCTGGTTCTCTCTCTCTCTCTCTCTCTCTCTCACACACACACACACACACACACACACACACACACACACACACACACACACACGCACAGAGAGAGAGAGAGAGAGAGAGAGAAAGAACAAATCCATCTCAAACCTACATTGCCAGAACCTCCAGCAGAAGTCTCCGAGTGAAGAATGTTAATGTCCACGTCGGACGGCTGCTGTGTTGGTTCGCCGGCGAAGGCTGCCGCGTCGGGCTCGCAGATGGCGGCGGCTATGAACAACACTGCCGGCAATGGCCTATAGTCGGGTCCACTGCGTGTTTTCAATGGCGAATGTCCGGGGTGACGTCACGGACAGGAGATGTAGCCAATATGGTGACCACTTGGATGTCAAATGACACTTCTGCAATTTTGTGCATGGATGATTCGGTCTACGCTCATATTTATTTTTTCGTATAGACATTGAAGTGAATAATGTTATACGTATTTTCCATGACAATATCTATTTTAGAATGTTTATAGGAATGAGACTAGACCTTTAACCAAACACTTGTACTGTTGTAATTCTTGTCTTAAGTATGGAAAGTATAAATACTCTACTGCCAGCGCCTCTATCAGAAGTCTCCAAGTAATGAATGGTAACTATACAGTAATATAATAGCGTTTTATAATTTATATTTACATTATTAATTTAGTATATTGTATGTATTAGATTTAAAAGGTTTTTCCAAAGATGTAACTAATCTTTTGTCTCAGATATGCAAAGTACAAATACTGTTTAGATATTTTAAATGTTCTGGTACCCACATAAACATCCCCGCTTACTTTGCGGTTTTTAACTTTTCGCGGTTGGTTCTGGTCTCAATCATCCGTGAAAAACGAGGAATTACTCTACTTTAGAAAGCTGATGGAGCTCTGTCAACCAATGTAATAGTTAAGGGGCAACAGTCTACCTGACATGGCAGTGGATGATATTTGGGAAGAGCTGAGGAATAGTTGAGAGGTATGTGAAGTCTTTTTCATCATCATATGTATATAGACCACACTCTGTGTGATGATTCCTGGCTTTCTCTTCTTTTGTCAATTTATAATTGCAGCTCTCCATGGCTGCTAACAAACACCTCTGTTGAAAAAACAAAACATTACAGAAAATGTTCATGTTTGGGTGAAAAATCATGAAGTGGCGCAAGCCTTCAGTCCACTGTACTGTAAGAGTGTACTTTACCTCATCAATGAAGGGAATGAGCACTACGGCCTCCCATTCTTGCTGTTTTCCATTGAGGTCTGTTTTGAAGTCTGTAGGATAGTAATCGATAATGGGTGACATTTCACTGGTCATCAGGTGCTGGGAAATCAAAAAAAGTATATTAATTATTGCAATTGTTACCAAGGCTTGCATTGAGCTGTGTTTTGAATTGTTTCAGCTTAAATTGAATCTCCTCCTTGCCAGCCACATCCACAGTTTATTGTTCGGACCTGAAAGAACAATGTGAATGAACCAAATGTTTGGGGGGAAAAAAAAGATCTGACTCCCCAAACCATGCCACAATGGCCATTCTGAGCAAGAGTGGGGAAAATGGTGGACATTTTGCAGAAAGTCACAATCCACAGGGGGGGGCGAGAAAATAAAAAAAAAGTGTGCTTCCATGACTTGGATTTTATTTTTAGGAATGGTCAAACACTCAAATGCAGTGATGCAAAAAAGTATTTAGTCAGCAATAATTGTGCAAGTTCTCCTACTTTAAAAAGATCCCTGTAATTTTCATCAAGAGTATACCTCAGCAAATTGATAAAATGTGAAGGAAAAAAAAAAAAATCTTGGGGTTGTTCTTAAGTGAGTGAAGAATGGAGCGGAGTTCAACAGGTGCAGCCTCTGTAGTGATGAGGACTTTGTATCAGTCCTTTGTAGTTAAGAAGGAGATAAGCCGAAAGGTGAAGCTCTCTATTTTCCAGTCAATCGACGTTCCTACCCCTACCTATGGTCACAAGCTATGGGTTTTGACCAAAAGAACAAGATCCCTGATAGAAGGGGCCGAAATGAGCTTCCTACAAAGGGGGGCCGGCCTCTCCCTTTCAGATGAGACGCGTGGTCATCAAGGAGAAGCTTTGAGTCGAGCCGCTGGTTCTCCACATTGAGAGAAACCAGATGAGGTGGCTCGGGTATCTGTTTAGAATGCCTTCAGATTGCTTCCCTGGTGAGGGATTCTGGGCACGTCCCACTGGGAGGAGATCCCCGGGACAAGCCAGGATACGCTGGAGAGACTACGTCTCTTGGCTTGCCTGGGAATGCCTCAGGATCCCCTTGGAAGAGCAGGAGGAACTGGATATGGAGAGGGAAATCTGGGTGTCCCTGCTAAATCTACTGCCCCCGTGACCTGACCTCTGATAACCGGAAGTCAACGGATGGAGGGATGGGTTACAAATAAACCCAATTATGCTATTAAACAGAAGATGCAACGATTAATTGCTTAATCAACAACTAATACATTACAGAATTGATCAGTAATATTTGATGATCGTTTGTTTGAAGACCCTGTTTAACTTAGAACTATCCAATTCCTCAGAATTTCAGCGTATCGCTAAATATTCAACTGTAATAATAATAATAATAATAATAAAATAAAATGTAACAACCAAAATAAGATATTTGCAGATATCTTTTACATTGTAAAATTACCAGCTTTGTCAATTTTCTGACACTCTTGGGACCAAACCGGTAACTATATCAATCAATGTCTGTATTTTTATCCATAGTCAACATGAAATAATGTCATATTTTGTAACAATGTAGCCCTATGGGGCACAACCCAGAGCAATTTGTAGGCCGGTCCAAAGCCTGCATGAATGCAGAGGATTGCGTCAGGAAGGCCATCTGGCTTAAAACCTGGCCAAACAAATATGAGCGTTCATCATTTAAAGAAAACCATACCAGATCGGTTATGGTCCAGGTTAACAATGATGCTCTTGGCACCATTAACCTGCAGGGCATTGGTGGACAATGACAGGAAAAGCTCAGGAGTTGGTTGACATGATGATTAGGAGAAAGATTGATATATTGTGCATTCAAAAGAGCAGGTGGGAAGGTAGTACAGCTAGAAGTTTAAATAATTTTACCATAGAGTAGATGAGACAAAGACAAATGGCGTAGGGGTTATTTTAAAGGAAGAGCTGGCTAAGAATGTCTTGGCTGAGAAAAGGATATCAGATTGAGTGATAAATCTGTACAATGCGATTTGCAGCTATGTCCCACACGTAGGATGTGACCGAGAGTTAAAACTGAAATTCTGGAAGGAACTCAAAAGTAGTTCCGACCATCCCAGACACATAGAGAGCTGATTGGTGCATATTGAAATGGACATATGGTGAATGAAACTGGGGCGATGAAAAAGTGATGGGTAAGTATGGCATCCAGGAAAGGAACTTTGAGGGACACGTGTTTGTCGACTTTTGAAAAAAAGATGGCAATGGCAGGAGTGAAAACCTTTTTCCAAAAAAGGCAGGAATAAAGGGTGACCTACAAGAGTGAAAGCAGAAATACGCAGGTGGATTGCATTTTGTGCAGATGATGTAATCTGAAGAAGGTTACTGACTGTAAGGTGTTGGTAGGAGAGTGTGGAACACAACAGCATAGGATGGCGGTGTGTAGGATGACTCTGGTGGTGGGTAGGAAGATTAAGAAGACAAAGGTAGAGCTGAGAACCATGTGCTGGAAGCTGAGAAAGGAAGAATGTTGTGCGGCCTTTCGGAAAGAGGTGAGACAGGCTCTTGATGGACAGGAGGGACTCCTGGAAAACTGGACTACTACAGCTAAGGTGACAAGAGAGACAGGCAGGAGAGTACTTGGTGTGGCTTCTGGTATGAAAGAGGAGAAGAAGACATGGTGGTGGAACCCCAAAATACAAGACGTCATACAAGGAAAGGGATTAGCGAAGAAGAAGTGGGACACCGAGGGGTCTGAGGAGAGGCGAAAGGAATACACTGAGATGCGACGTAGGTCTAAGGTAGATGTGCCGAAGGCTAAACAAGAGGCATATGACAACATGTACACCAGGTTGGACACGAAAGAAGGAGAAAAGGATCTCTACTGGTTTATCCAGATAGAGGGGTAGAGATAGGAGGGATGTGCAGCAGGTAAGGGTGATTAAGGATAGAGATGGAAATGTGTTGACTGGTGCCAGTAGTGTGCTAAATAGATGGAAAGAATACTTTGAGAAATTGATGAAAAAGGAAAAAGAGAAGAAAGTAGAAGAGGCAAGTGTGATGGATCAGGAAGTATCAATGATTAGTAAGGGGGGAGTGAGAAACATACTAAACAGGATGAAAAATGAAAAGACAGTTGGTCCTGATTACATACTGGTGGAGGTATGGAAGCAATTTGGACAGGCGGCTGTGGAGTTTTTCACCAACTGTTCAACAGAATACTAGCGGGAAAAACATGCCTGAAGAATGGAGGAAAAGTGTGCTAGTACCCACTTTTAAGTACAAAGGCAATTTGCAGTGCTGTGGGAACTATAGAGGAATAAAGTTGATGAACCACACAACGGAGCTATGGGAAACAGTAGTGGAGGCTAGACTCAGGAAAGAACTAAGTATCTGCAAGCAACAGTATGGGTTCATGCCTAGAAACAGTACCAGAGAAGCATTTGCCTGAAGGATGCTAGTGGAAAAGTATAGAGAAGTTTAGAAGGAACTACATTGTGTCTTTGTGGATCTTGAGAAAGCCTTTGGACAGAGTACCAAGAGATGAACTGTGGTAACTGCATGCGTAAGTCTGGGGTGGAGGTGACATTTGATAGAATAGTACAGGACATGTATGAGGGCAGCAGAACAGTGGTGAGTAGGTGTGTCGTAGGTGTGACAGAAGAATTTAAGGTGGAGGTGGGACTGCATCAAAGATCACCTCTGAGCATCTTCCTGTTTACAGTGGTATTGGATTGACTGACAGATGAGGTTAGAGTGGAATCCCCTTGGACCATGATGTTTGCAGACAACATTGTGATATGCAGTGAAAGCAGGTAGCAGGTGGAGTAACAATCCGAAAGATGGAGGCATGCACTGGAAAGGAGAGGAATGAAGATTAGCCAAAGTAAAACAGAGTACACATGCATGAATGAGAGGGATGTGGGGGAGTGAGGCTTCAGGGAGAAGAGAGAGGAAGGGTGGACGACTTCAAATACTTGGGGTCAACAATCCAGAGCAATGGTGAGTGTGGTATAGGAAGTGAAGAGATGGGTCCAAGAAGATTGGAATAGCTGGCGGAAGGTGTCTGTCTGGTGTGTTATGTTACAGAAGAGTCTGTGCTAGAATGAAGGGAAAAGTTTATAAAACAGTGGTGAGGCCAGACAGTGACACTGAAGAAACAACAGGAAGCAGAGCTGGGGGTGGCAGAAATGAAGATGTTGAGGTCTAGGAGTGAGCAGGTTGAATAGGAATAAAAATTAGCTGATTTGAGGGACAGCCAAAGTTAGATGTTTTGGAGACAAGGTTTGAGAGAGCAGACTTTGATGGTTTGGACAAGTCCAGAGGCAAGAGAGTGAGTCCAATGGTCCTTCGACATGAGTTTTTCGATATATGACCCACTGCGGGATATTTTTTTTTCCTTTTGTCTTGCGAGTCAGGATTTGACGTATGAATGACTGCTGGTAGATGGCGCTCCAATCAAGATACTAAAACGGACAGGTTCAGAGCTCTGCTTTTTGAGCTTTACTCGGTCTTTTTGTTTGTGCACCTCAGCTCGGTAACATTTCTGTCCTTGCAATTTGTTATTTTGCATTGAGTACAATTATCAATCATGCGGCCCAAGAAAGCAACTGCTAAGAAAACCGGTGAGAAGAAGACAATGTCAATGGATGTGAAAAAAATGGAAAAACACAAACAGGGTGTACAAGTTAGCGACTTGCCAAAAAGTTACGACCGTTTTACGTCAACCATATTGTAATGCCCTTAGTAAAGGGTAATGTGGAAAAGGAGTAACCACTCGGTTTTTGTTGGTTTTATTCAACCCTTCGGGAGCACACACCGAACACTAACAACTAGCTGCTGCTCTGCCATACACTCGCCCGCCTAGTCTACTTTACACCAGCCCTCTCTCCACTCTAAGGGATACAACTCATAATTACAGCTACAGTACTTCAATATGCATGATTCTCAAGCAGAAGGAATCCATGAAGTTGATAATTGTGTGAAAGTGTGAAAATTATTTTTAAGTTACGGAGCTGAGGAGGAGCTAATGACAGAGGAATTAAAGGAGCAAATGATGCAGCAGAATAAGAGGTGCGGAGTGAGAGTTCTAAAGAGGAGACAGAGGAGGTTATCTTCACCACCGAGATAAAGGAAACGTTGCCAATGTGGGAGAAAGTTTTGGACTTTGTGGTTAAGAAACATCCAGAAAAAGTTGGAACTGGCCATGCTGTGGTGCTATATCATGAGTTTAAATATTTCAGAAATTAAAAAAGAAACAAACAAAGCTCCTTGGGCAGGTTTTTTTTTTTTTTTTTTTTTAAATAGCTATCTGTTGACAGAAGAATGCATTGAAAAAAAGGCCAAAGTTTTGCAAGAGAAAAGACCCGAACATAATTTAGCAAAACATCCTTTAGCATCCTCCTTTTGCCTTCTCCACCCTCCAACTCCTCCAGTACCTTCTGTTACCCAAAGATGTCTCATAGCCAAGGTAATTACACTTTATAAAAGCACTTCCTTTCTTTCAATTTTCTTTTGTTTTTATAAATACAATATTTGTTATGTAAAGATGTGGAAAAGAAAATGGAGTGGTATTTTGGGGCCAGGAACCGAGTAATGTCATTTACATTAATTTCAATGGGGAAATCCTGTTTGACATAAGACCAACTTGAGATAAGCGGTCTGTCTCGGGGGTAATTAAACTTGTATCTCAAGGGACCACTGTATATTGGTAAAAGGGTGTTGAGGATGCAGCTGCCAAGCAAAAGAGCGAGAGGAAGACCAAAGAGAAGGTTGATGGATGTTGTGAAGGAAGACATGAGGGCAGTTGTTGTTACAGAAGAAGATGCAGGAGATAGGCTTGGGTGTAAAAAGATGCCGCGCTGTGGCGATCACTAACGGGACAAGCCGAAAGGAAAAGAAGTAGTCATGTTTTGACACAAACGGTTGGAACTCTTTAAAACCTTTTTAGAATCAGATTCCTGGATTATTTGGAAAAAAATAAACTAAGTTAAGTTGCAGCCCGAATGGTATAAGATCATTCTTGGTAAAATGACCCATTGAAATGTAGAATTATTTTGATGAATGTGGAATCACATCTGTGAGAAGTAGGAGAGTTCTCCAACCAGGAGATGAAAGTCGCTAAATCTACAGTTAAAGTGCCACTGACATAAAAATCACATTTTAAAATAGGCTTTGTTATCAAAACTACAAATAATATGAATCGCTTTGATAATACCAGTCGGAAGAAGTGAGCTGGGAGCATTTTATAAAAGCGCAAAGTTGAGTAAGTCAGACTCGACAAAATGCGCATCCCAGTGGCGGCCACATTTGTCTCTGACGTCACGTGTAGGCATCACACTGGAACCCTGGCATTAAAAACACACTGTGCTGAATGCAATGGCAGATGAACGAGATCAATTTTCGGATTTTTCCGACGCCCCTTCTGAGACTGAAGAAAACATCTCAGAGGTGAATGCAGCGACCAGGGTCATTTTACCGTCTTGTTTTGAGCCATATTTAGACGAATATGTGGCTCACTTTTCAACTAACAACGGACTCTACGATAGACACAGACAAGGAGGACGAGGGACCAGATGAAATATTCAAAATGACTGGCCCATAATTGTTCGATTTTCTAACCCTTTTACAAGGTTTGTGTATGTAGTGTACTCAGGGAGGACCCAGGCCGGGCGAAGTAAATAGTGATGTTATCGAAATTAATCTAGAGCTGTGTCATGTCTGTCTATATTGTTATTTTAGTTATTCAATCTTTATTCTTTTCTTTATTTTCCTTTCTTACATACTTTGATTTATTTATGACGCGGGTCTTTTGTTACATTCTGAGAGAAGGACTATTACGTAGTCGGACACAGATTTCTAGAATGTTCCTATAAGAACAAGGATGGCTGTCTACGGAGCTTTTAATCAATACTGCTGCTTTCGGACAAGTACACAAACGCCCCACTGCCTTTTGTCTTCAGTCACATTTCAGGAATATTTGCTGGAAATTCGCCTAATTGGAACATTCGTACAACTATGGTGACTATACGTCATTTGGCTAGTTAGCTCGTGTTACATGCTACGCAACTATCTTCGTACTTCTATTTTGTGTTCATTTGTTATAGTTTTGTGTTGTATTGTAATGTGTGTGATTAAATTATCTTAAACGCAATACAACTGCTTTGTTATATTTTGCTGGTTTGACCAAGAGCAGCTTAAATTCACACGTACCACATGCTATAAACTGAGACAAATTAGTCCCCGCCCACCCGATTTACATTTTATTTTTTTTTTTACTAGCTGTATAACACGCCTACCTGTCATTTGGAACCCACAAAGCTCTTGTCCTTTGTATCTGTGCAATCCATTTTTCACGACAAATTAGGTCTTGAGGAAACATGTGAAGAGTACGAGCTAGCATTTTGGCAAAAACGCATAACAGCTCATTTCTCGCCTGTACAAGAGGTAAATATACTCGATCATGCAGCTGAAGTTGTCTGCAAAAAATGCCAATTCCGGCTTCTTTTTCAACCTCACACTGTCCACAGATTTTTCATGGCGCGAGAGTAAAAAAATGAATATTCGGATGGTTCTTTGGGCAGAATGATGAGGACCCATGCTCCCCGGCATGCCCCGAAGTTTTCTCCCTGGCCGAGCGAGCTCACGGCTCTGCCGCTCGGCAGAGCGAGCTTCCAGGCTGAGCGAGTTCCTGGCTCAGCGGGGAGCAAGCTCACGGCTCCACCGCTCGGCGGAGCGAGCTCCTCGGCCGAGCTTGCTCACAGCTCCGCCAACTCTGTATGGAAGTATTCCTCGGTCTTCCCGATTAACCAATACTGCTATTTCTTCATCAGATGAGGATAAATCTGAGAAATCAACGCTGGGTATAATGATGTCCCATGTAATCGAGCGCTTGGAACGGCACGTAACACGTCAGATCCGCCTACGTAGGTCATGTGACTTGCAAAAATGAAAATTTTTAACCGTCGACAAAAATCTTCTCAAAATACTATTAAATGAGAGTGGATTTAACATCACATTGTCAAGATAAAGTACATATTACATGACCTATTGGGTAAACTTAATGCAAACCACTGGATTTCCCTTTTAAGGAATCAATTTACAAAAGACATTCCAAGAATACTGAAAAACTGTTTTGTTCAGGTATTGGATTCCTCCTGACTGTTGTGAAAGCCTGATTTGCAACTTAAATATTTTGGTGAAAGTTATTGTTGCCAAAGGAGGCTCAACTACTTGTTAAATCTTTAGGTGTGATTAAATCTGATGATTTACATACTTTATCCAGTCTGCACTGTTAAAATGTTCATAGTGTTAAAAGAAAGAGGATCGATGCATGCAGAAATCCAACAAAATGCAATATAACAAAATCTATTTCTTCTTGGATGTGTTTAGAGAAGACAAGAAGTGTGTTACCCTGTAACATTCAGGCAACAGCTCCATGCTGGCAGCAGGCAGGACTGCTAAGAGTTGCTGAAATGGCATAAAGGGTTTCCCAAGATCAAACGTCAACTTCAATTCTGAAATATTTCTGATGTCAGACAGGAATGGTGCATAGTGGTAGGGGTAATACCTGGGGAAAGAAACATGTTAGTAATATTAAAGTGTTTAAAAAAAACAACAAAAAAAACATTAAATTTCTGTGGTGAGTAATACATTACGTAAAATCCAATTCAGTAAGAAATTACGTATATCAGGTTGCTGAAACTTTATATGGGAATAAAATCTCACCAGGCCCAGGATTTAACCCCATGGTAGTAATAATGGAGAATCCACTGGATGCCTTCAACGTAGCTTTTGGCCTGCTTTGATAGAAAATCACTGCAAAAGAATGAACAAAAACATCTATTGAAGTCACTTAAAATATTAGAAATTGATGGATGATCCAATTTTTAATTTCCAACCCTTTAAATTACTAACTGTAAATGCTCATCATAACATATAGATGACAGTCAGAAGCTCAAATAATTATAGCCCTTCGATTGGCTAGCGACCTGTCTAAAGTGGCTAAGGTTTGCTGGTATTGGCCTCCAGCACATCCGCGTCCCAAATGAGGACAAACTGTCAAGAAAATAGATGGAACATTTGAATGGTAGATGTGATGTTTGTTATTTTATGAGGTGAATAATTGTTTTCTGTCAAACACTTTGTAAGAAAGGTCAATTCACTTATCCTCGACCACAACTGGTCAGTTTTCAAGGTCAAGGTGCTTTTATTTTCAATTCTTCGATATGCACAACATACAGATTAAAATTACAGGACTCAAGGGCCTATTGTGCTACAAAGACAGTAAAAATGAAAATCTCAATAAAATGTGTATACGTATACAAAATAAAAAGTATGTGTTGGATGGCTGGCATTCCCCACTATTCAGAGCTACAGTATTCGCTTTGCAGGGCAAGGCAGGCGCTTTGAAGGTCCTGCAGGGACGGAAGAGAAGTTCCAAAGATCTTCCCAGCTCCCCTCACTCTGTGATGGAGAGTCTTGCGGCAGATGTGATGCAGACGCCATACCACACAATTATCCAGAGGTCAGGATGGACCTAAAGGTCCCTTCTGTAGAATGAGCAAATGATGGGGGTTGGGGCTCTGGCTGTTCTCAGCTTGCATAGGAGGTAGGGACGCTGGTGAGCTCTCTTGACCAGTGATGAGCTGTTGCTGGTCCAAGAGAGGTTCTTGGTCATACTTCCTGGAACTTGGTGCTGTGCAATCTCTCTATTCCAGCACCGTTAATTCTCAGGGGATTGTACTGGGAGTGTGTATTCCTGTAAAAGTACTGTTTGTACTACCTTACGCTAGTTTAAACTCGTATTTTACCTGGGTTTTACCCATGAAAATTTATTGATAACAGTTTGAACTCGTGAACATGGCTTTTTTAAGTATTTTGTAAAATTATGTTATTCATAAGTCCCTGCAATATGAAAAAAAGTGTCAGAGACGAATTGCGAAACTAGAAGTTGCAAAGGTGAGGAATATTGCTCGTGATTATGCCCCACAAGTTTAGATCTGAGTTGTAGGAAAGGAGAGGTTTTGGACTGAGCTGTATGAGGTTACAGATTTTTCTTCATGGGGAGAAACTTGTGAGTTATAGGTTTGGTGTAAAGGAAAGCAATTTGGAAGGGCAGATGGTGGTGGATTTTACAAAGAGGAAATAAATCACTGTGGTGAACACCTTTTTACCAAAGAAAAGTGAGGAACACAGTGATATACTAGAATGTGAGCAGGTTCGCACAGAGGACTATATTCTATGAAGGCAATCCAATCTGAGAGACTGGAGAGTGTAAATTGGTTATAGTGTGGTGGTAGATATATGTTTTACATGTATACCAAATGTTGGTTCTGCCTTCAACTTTCACAGGTTTTGTTCTGTTGTGGCTTCTGGTTGTCCCGGTCAGGTTGTTCCTCATGTGATGTTGTTCCTACCGGCTCCTTGTGTATACAACTGGACACTGATAATTGTCTTGTTTTGGCTCTCTATCTCTGTCACATTAATATAATTAACGGACTTTTGATCCGATCTTTAATCAGGGGTGACAACTTGTAAGACTTGTACCTTTTTCTCTCTTTGGAAAGACTTTCTTTTCTTTTTGTCATAAAAATCAGCAAAGAAGATTGTCTCCTTGTTTATGGCATCAGAAAAAAAAATTGCCAAAACAATAGACTGTCCACTTTCCACTTTCCTCCTATTCTTCGTCTTTAACCCACAGTAGCTGAATTTTCACCAACACCCTGCAGGTTAACGGTGCCTGGCGCGGACGCTGTTAACCCGGGCCATGACCGATCCGATATGGGATTCTTAAGATCTTCTCCTTCTTCTTTCGGCTTGTCCCGTTAGGGGTCGCCACACCGTGTCATCTCAGATGAACGCATGTTTGTTTGGCACAGTTTTATACCGAATGCGCTTCCTGATGCAACCCCTCTGATGAGCGCTCATACTTGTTTGAAATGATTTAAGCAGGATGTCCTTCCTGACGCAACCCTCTGCATTTATCTGGGCTTGGGACCGGCCTACAGATTCCACTGGCTTGTGCCACCATACGGCTGCATTATGAATATCGTCTGGTCTGATGAGCGTAAAATTGAACTTTTTGGATGCCATAACACACACCACGTTCAAAGGAGAAATGACAGATCACGCAAAAAACACCACACCCATGTTGAGGGGGCTGCTTATCAGCAAATTGTACTATTGAAGCTCACATTATTGAAAGAAGATTGAATGGGAAAATTTTGCATAGGCGTGTCAACCAGGACAGCCCCACAACATCCAGAGCCTTTAGGAACTCCAAGAGAATTTCATCCACCCCCGGGGCCCTGCCACCAAGAGATGGAAGAGCCCGCCTCAAAGCACCCAGACTCAACTTCCTTAATGGAAGATGTGTTGGTGGGATTGAGGAGGTCTTCAAAGTATTCGCCGAAACCGACTCACAACATCCCGAGTTGAGGTCAGCAGTGCCCCATCCACACTATACTGTTTTGACGGTGCACTGCTTTCCCCCTCCTAACATGCTGGACCAGAATTTTCTCTAAGCTGTCTTGAAGTCATTCTCCATGACCTCACTGAACTCCTCCCATGCCCGGGTTTTTGCCTCAGTGATCACCAAAGCTGTATTCCGCTTGGCCAGCCAGAACCCATCAGCTGCCTCAGGAGTACCACAGGCCAAAAATGCCTGATAGGACTCCTTTTTCAGCTTGACAGCATCCCTCACTGTTGTTGTCCACTAATGTGTTCGGGGGTTGCCGCCACGACAGGTACCGACCACCTTACGGCCACAGCTCCGGTCGGCCGCCTCAGCAATGGAGGCGCGGAACATCGTCTATTCGGACCCAATGTCCCCCACCTCCCGCAGAACGTGAGCAAAGGTCTTTCCAGAGGAGGGAGTTTAAATTTCTTCTGACAGGGGATTCTGCCAGCCGTTCCCAGCATACCCTCACAATATATTTGGGCCTGCCACAACAGACCAGGATCTTCCCCCACCATCGGAGCCAACTCAGCACCAGGTGGTGATCAGTTGACAGCTCCACCCCTCTCTTCACCCCAAGAGATGCGGTCGCAAGTCCGATGACATGACTACAATGTTGACCATGAAACTGCGGCCTAGAGTGTCCTGGTGCCAGGTGCCCATGTGGACACCTTATGCTTGAACATGGTGTTTATTATGGACAATCTGTTTTGACCACAGAAGTCCAGTAACAGAACACCACTCTGGTTTTGATCGCGGGGCGTTCTTCCTAATCACGCCCTTCCATGTCTCACTGTCATTGCCCACGTGACCATTGAACTCCCCCAGAAGAATGATAAGAGTCCCCAGAGGGAGCACTGTCCAGCTGTCCCACTAAGGACTCCAAAAAGGGTGGGTACTCTAAACTGCTCTTTGGTGCAAAGGCACAACCACCAGTCAGGACCCGTCCCCCTACCTGAAGGGGGAGGGAGGCTACCCTCTCATCCACCGGGGTGAACCCCAACATGCAAGCCTGAGCCAGGGCGCAATAAGTATACCCACACCTGCTTGGCGTCTCTCACCGTGGGCAACTCCAGATTGAACCTAACCCCTCTCAAGAGGAGTGATACCAGAGCCCAAGCGGTGCGTAGAGGCGAGTCCGACTATATCTAGTAGGAACTTCTCGACCTCACGCACAAACTCAGGCTCCTTGCCTGCCAAAGAGGTGACATTCCATGTCCCTAGATCTAGTTTCTGTAGCAGTGGATCGCCTCGCCTTTGGCCACCGCCCAGCTCACATTGCACCAGACCCTGATGGCCTCTCTCGCAGGTGGGGAGCCCATAGGAAGGGGTCCCATCATACCATTTCAGGCTGTACCCGGGCGAGCCCCATGGGTGCAGGCCCGGCCACCAGGCGCTCGCCCTCAAGACCCACCTCCAGACCTTGCTCCAGAGTGACCCACGTCCGGGCAAGGGAAACCAAGATTCAATTTTTACTGGTCATAAGGCGTTTAGAGTCGTACTTTTGCTGGCCCCTCACCGAGGATCTTTTTGCCATGGGTGACCCAACCAGGGACGTGAAGCCCCAGACAACTTAGCTCCTAGGATCATCAGGACACACAAACCGCTCCACCATGATAAAAGTGCATGCTCAAGGAGGGACAGGATAGATGAGCAAAAAAAAATAAAAATAAAAATAAAAAATGAAATCAGGAAGGGCACAAATACCTTTTCACAGCACCGTTGAATAGTAGTTTGTTGAATGTGTCATTTAACATTTACACTTCTTTCATACGATGGTTGACTGATGGCACTATGTTATTAAGAAACTGAGTGTGTAGGGTGTGTGTGTTATATAATGACCTCCCAGTCAAGGGAAAGGGAAATGATTCTTCCCTTTGAGGTGAAATGCACTCTGGCTGCCAGTGTGTTCAACATGTGACGTTGCACATGACATGTTAGTCGTTTTATTTCATTGAAAAAAAGATCTTCAGTCTGAAACCAAAAATTTACTTTGGGTTACTTCTCGCTGAAACGTTTCCCCGGCCAAAAATTTCAACATATTTTTTATGTTTACCCCAAGTGTTTTAAAGTGGTGCTCTGAAAGGAAGTTTGAGTGTGGAGGCAAGTCTTCCATCCATCCATTTTCTTCCGCTAATCTAAGGTCAAGTCACTGAAAATGTCACTTTCGCAGAGAATCCCAAACTTTCCTCACCACAGCCACTTCACCTATTCCGAGGAAATCCCGAGGCGTTCCCAAATAAGCTGAGAGAGAGTATCTCCACTGTGTCCTGGGGCATCCTCGGGGTCTCTTACCTAGGTGACTGAGCTTCTCACCCTAAGGGAGACCCAAAGCTTGTGACCATAGGTGAGGGTAGGAACACAGATCGACCGGTAAATAAAGACCTTTGCCTTCGCTCATTCTTCACCACAACTGACCGATACAAAGTCCGCATTACTGCAGACAATTCACCGATCTGCCTGTCGATCTCGGGTTTCATTCTTCCCTGACCCGTGAACAAGATATTTAAATGGGAAATCCAGTGGTTTGCATTAACAATGTATTCAATAGGTCATGTAATATGTACTCTCTTAATGTGATGCTAAATCCACTCTCATTTAATAGTGTTTTGAGAAGATTTTTATTGACAATTACGAATTTTCAGGGGCACTGCCATTTTCGTGAGTCACATGACCTACATGGGCGTATGTGACGTGTTACGTGCCATTCCAAACACTCGATTGTATGGGACACCATTATGCCCAGCACTGATTTCTTGGATATTTCCCCATCTGATGAAGAAATAGCAGTATCAGTTGATCAGGAAGACGGAGGAATACTTCCATACAGAGCGGCGGAGCTGTGAGCTCGATCAGCTGGGGACCTCGCTCCACCGAGTGGCGTAGCCGTGAGCTCACTCCTTCACATCCTGCTGGTCTAATCAGTATTAGTATTAGTAATATATTCTGTAGACTAGCATCAGAGAAGACTCACCACCAGGTGGTGATCATTGGACACCTCTGCCCCTCTCTTCAACTGAGTGTCCAAGACAAGCAGCCACAATTCTGATGCCACAATCACAAAGTCAATCATTCAACGGCAACCTAGGGTGTCCTGGTGCCAAGTACACGAACGGACACCCTCATACTTGAACATGGTGTTCGTTAGGTGGTGAGCACAGAAGTCCAATGACAGAGCACTACTCAGGTTCTTATCAGGGGGTGGAGCAATCACACCCTTCTTGGTCTGACGGTCATTGCCCACGTGACCATCGAAGTCCATCAGCAGAACAATGGAGTCCCCGGCAGGAGAACTCTCCAACACCACCTCCAAGGACTCCAAAAAGAGTGGGCATTCTGAACTGATGCTTGGTGTAAAACCACAAAGATCTGTCAAGACCAGTCTCCACACACAAAGGAGGAATGAGGCTACCTTCTCAACCACCGGGGCAAGCCCTAACTTCCAGGTGCTGAGCCGAGGCACAATACATATATCCACACCTGCTCGACGTCTCTCACTATGGGCAACTCTCGAGTGAAAAACGGTACAACCCCTCTTAAGAGGACTGGAGGGAAGCCTGACTATATCTGGTTGGAACTTGTCAACCTTAAAGACTAGTTTGAGGCCCTTCCCTGCCAGAGAGGTGTCATTCCACATCTTTAAAGCCAGTTTCTGTTGCTGGGGATCTGATCGCCAAGGTCTTGGCTTTCGGCCACCGGTTAGCTCACACTGCGCTCAATCGCTATAGCCACTGCTACTACAGCTGGAGAGCATGTGGAAAGGAGGACCGATATTAGCCTTTCAGGCTGTGCCCAGCAAGGCCCCATGGGTGCAAACCCGGGAAACAGGCGCTTGCCTTAAAGCTGAACCTTCAGGCCTGGCTGATGACCCATATCCGGGCAAGGGAAACCTAGATCCATTTGATGTCTTCCTCACAGGGGTTTTTGGAATCATCCTTTGTCTGGTCCCTCACCTAGGACCTGTTTGCCAGGGGTGACCCTACCAAGGGCATGAAGCCTCAGCTCCAAGGATCACCGGGCCACAAAATGATATAAAAAGAAAAACAGATGTAATGTCTGAAAAGAATAAAGAGTAGAAAGTCTGTTAGTACAAAGAATATATTTTGGAGGTTTGGAGAGGGCCTGGGGGGATTGGGAGTTGACTTTTAGAAAAGCCTATTCAATGGGATCTTTGAGAAAAATAAGCTATTTTAGAACAAGTGTGATGTGCAGAGTCCAGAGCAATCAAGTTGGTGATCCAAACAATGAAAAATTATAAAAGCATATTTGAGGCGAGGTTGAGACGAAGAAATTTGTGAGCATTTGTGGACTGATGGAGAACAACTGGGACAGTCAGAAGGAGCGGATTTCAAGACTGATGTGAGCACTAATGATTGGCTGGAAGCCACTTCTCATTGTTTCTGCCATGGTGATGGACAGATGAGTTCTGACAAGATTCCTTTGACTATGACGTTTGCAGAAGACTGATCTCCAATTGGAGTAAAGAGCAACTGGAAGAGAACCTAGACAAAGCTGTTTTACAGAGGAAAGGTCAGTTGGAACAAAACAACAGAACAGTGGAATGACTAAGAAGAGCTTTAGAAGTTTTAGGTGTCTGAGTATTAGTGACCAAATATTCAAAGCAATCGATAGATTGGAAGAGGTGAAAAAGAATACAAGAAGGAAGTGTCAGGTGAAAAAGAACACAAGAAGGAAGTGTCAGGATTGATCAGTGACAGAAGAAGAAGAAGAAAAATGTTATTGGACAGCAGTGAGACCAGCCATGCTGCATGCTTTAGAGATTGTAGCAGTGACCAGATGACAGGAGACATGAGCTGCAAGACCTGATGCTGAGAATCTCTTTGTTCGTGATGAGGATGGACAGGCTCAGGAAGGAGGAATCAGATGGACACCACAGACTGGAAGCATTGGCGACAGCAAGACAGATCTAAGACTGCAATGGTTAGGACATGAGGTGGAAAGATGAGACAGTAGTGGTTGCATGCTGGAAATTGACCTGCCTGGTACAGTGAAGAAAATTAGTATTTAAACACCCTGCTATATTGCAAGTTCTCCCTCATAGAAAACATGGAGGGGTCTGAAATGTTTATTGTAGGTGCATGTTCACTGTGAGACAGGTAATCTAAAAAGAAAAATCCAGAAATCACAATGTATGATTTTTTTAACAATGTATTTGTGTGATACAGCTGCAAATAAGTATTTGAACACCTGTGTATCAGCAAGAATTCTGACCTTCAAAGACCTCTTAGTCCGCCTTTAAAAGTTCACCTCTAATCCATGTATTATCCTGAATCAGATGCACCTGTGTGAGGTCGTTAGCTGCTGAAAGACACCTGTCCACCCCATACAATCAGTAAGACTCAAACTTGTAACATGGCCAAGACCAAAGAGCTGTCCAAAGACAACAGACAAAATTGTACAACTCCACGCGGCTGAAAGGGCTACGGAGAAATTGCCAACCAGCTTGGTGAAAAAAGGTCCACTGTTGGAGCAATCATTGGAAAATGGAAGAAGCTAAACATGGTCAATCTCAATTGGAGTGGAGCTCCATGCAAGATATCACCTCGTGGGGTCTCAATGACCCTTAGAAAGGTGAGGAATCAGCCCAGGACTACACGACAGGACTTGATCAATGATCTGAAAAGAGCTGGGACCACCGTTTCCTAGGTGACTGTTGGTAATACACTAAGACGTCATGGTTTGAAAACATGCATAGCACGGAAGGTTCCCCTGCTTATAAACCAGCACATGTCAAGGCCCGTCTTAAGTTTGCCAATAACCATTTGGATGATACAGAGTAGTCATGGGGAAAAGGTTTTGTGGTCAGATGAGACCAAAATGGAACTTTTTGGTCATAATTCCACTCACCGTGTTTGAAGGAAGACGATTGATGAGTTCCATCCAAAGAACACCATCCCTACTGTGAAGCATGGGGGTGGTAGCATCATGCTTTGGGGGTGTTTTTCTGCACATGGGACAGAACGACTGCACCGTATTAAGGAGAGGATGACGACACCCATGTATTGTGAGATTTTGGACAACAACCTCTTTCCCTCAGTCAGAACATTGAAGATGGGTCGTGCCTGGGTCTTTCAACATGACAATGACCCGAAGAACACAGCCAGGTAAATCAAGGAGTGGCTCCGGAAGAAGCATATCAAGGTTCTGGCGTGGTCTAGCCAGTCTTCAGACCTATACCCAATAGAAAGTATTTGGAGGGAGCTGAAACTCCGTGTTTTTCCGCAACAGCCCAGAAACCTGTCTGATCTAGAGAAGATCTGTGTGGAGGAGTGGGCCAAAATCCCTCCTGCAGTGTGTGCAAACCTGGTGAACAACTACAGGAAACGTTTGACCTCTGTAATTGCAAACAAAGGCTACTGTACCAAATATTAATATTAGTTTTCTCACGTGTTCAAGTACTTATTTGCAGCTGCATCACACAAATAAATCGTTAAAAAAAACATACATTGTGATTTCTGGAATTTTCTTTTTAGATTATCTCTCTCACAGTGGAAATGCACCTATGATGACAATTTGAGATCCTTCCATGATTTCGAAGTGGGAGAACGTGCAATATAGCAGGGTGTTCAAATACTTATTTTCTTCACTGGAAGAGACAAAGAGAAGTTTTATGGATGTTTTGAATGAAAACTTTGAGAGAGCTTGAGTAAAAGCAGATGATGAAGATGATGGAGACACAAAGGAGGACAATTTGATAACACTTGAATAGGGTTATGAGGAACGGGATGTGCGATGTCCTTTGAAAAAGCAGCTGTCAGCTCATAAGGTTGTGTAAACAAAAGGAGACAGGTATGCTCAAGTTTATGATGGAACAAAGAATCTGTCAATAATTCAATACAAGAAAAATAAAATGAGGTTCAACTGCATCCATTGTAGTATCATCGTAACCATCTTTTCATACAAATTATGCGTGGAGTGTGTGGCAAACTCACTCAGACACTACGTCCACCCCCATCTTGGTCATATAGTATGTGCGTTTGTACTGTTTGAACTCTGTCTCAAATAAATCATCTTCATCATCATCCCCGACAGCAGGTCCTTTTCCACTTTCTAATACTTTATCAGGTGAGGTAAACGCTGCCAGAGGGAGAGAGGAATACTGTAGACAGACAGGCATGTGGTGTAAGTCACAAGCAAATTTAAGTATGTAGGAAAACACAACAGTGAATATTGGATAAGATTTTATCACTCCAGGCCTACCTCTTGTTTGTTGGTGAGTTTATTGGCAGCTTCTTTCTCTGCTGCTCGGCCGGCCGCCTCATTCACGTACTTGTTCCCAACTTTACTCTCAAACCACTTCAAGTCCACAAATACATCATTGAAATGTTCACGGTCAAACTGGACAGAGGTTCAGGAAATGATAAAAGCATAATACATAATAAAAATCAAATATTTCAATACTATTTCTATGTTTATAGAGAAACTATAGATGGTCGAAAGAAAGATCTCTACTAAAAACTAACATTTGCTGCAAGCCCCATCAGTGTTTATTGCATGCTGTTTCACCAACAGAATACCAAGATAATAACAAAACTGATATTTCAAAGAGATTAACATCTAAAATGTAGACTATGGTAGATTAATTAATTACATTACTGCAACATAAACTATTACATCAGGATTTAATTCATTTTTGGATGAAGGACCCTAAGCTAACCATTTACAATTTACCCAAACAGTGGTATCTTGACATATGAGTAACTCGACATACGAGTTTGAGAAAATGGGAAAACTGGAAAATAAAAAATGGGTTGGCAATTGGGGGGCTTGAACGGATTAATGGCGTTTACATTAATTTTAATGGGAAAATCCACTTTGAAATAAGAGCAACTTGAGATAAGAGCTCAAACACAGGACGAATTAAACTCTAATCACAAGGAACCACCGTATATCTCATCTGGATCGGCAAAATGTAATCAGAAAATCATTAAAAGATTTCCTACTACTTCTTTAAAACAAAAACAATGCCCAGTTATGAATTGAAAGGTGAGAATTTGTTCATGAAAGCTGTACCTCAGAGAGTTTCTCCAAGTATTTCTCAAAGTTTCCAAGGTTAAGGTGACCACTCTCGTTCAGATATCCTGAGTACAAAAGACAACAGTTTGGGTCATGCCAAAGGTTTACAACAAGCTTACAAAACGTAAAGCTTAAAAACTACCAAAAGTAAGGGCATTTGTGTTGAGTACATTATTACCTTCCAACACTGCTTATGCAATAAATCTTATATCACTGGAAAGATTGTTTTCCCATTTTTAAATGGGGCCATATTTGTAAGTAAGATCCATGTGTGGAAGAGCAGCACAACTAAGTATGCGGCTTTGCTCCAATGAAAAAACTTCCAAATTTTGTCTGCTAATGCCAACAAACCGTATTTTGCTATTGCCAATAAGGTAGCCAAAGTCATGCCAGTGAGTAGGGTAGGGTAGTGGTCATATCTCCTGTAAGAATTAGCCTCCCACATTTGACCGATCTAAGCAAGGCCCATGTGATGACAAAAGGTCGAGCTGGTGTTCCATGAACAGGGTTTGTACACTTCCAGAGAATCAAAATTCCATGACATTTCCATGACTTCGCAGGTGCTCGTCGCAAAATTCCGTGGCTATATTGGATTGACTGGTTGTGGTACACAGCAATATTTCAGCTATATCTTATGTCTTTCCACTTAAATAATATGTGCCAAAACTTACCAATGTAGTAGGTGCATCATAATGACTGGGAAATCTATTGTTATAAAAAATGTAAATTATAATTACATGTATAAAAGTATTATCAATAAGAAGCTTATTGATTTTGCGTGTAATCAGCAAGGACATGGGCAAGCTTTTACAAAGCCATTTGCCATTGGACGACTTGTGACTTCGCAATGTACCTTCTCCCATATTAAATAAGTCAATGCGTTTACCGCATGCAGAATATTTCACTGTATGACTGTCGCAAGGCACCAGAAACTTCCAGCACAACTCATTCTCTAACCCAATGTTGTTAAACCGGCACCTTCCCAGCATATCCGCAACGGGAAGTTTTGTTTAACTGAGCTCAGCTGTGCACTACCTCCACGCTTGGATGAACTGAACAAAATGGTGTCGCTACGAGAAATTTCTTATACCGGAAATGTACAAGAGTTATCGGTTTTCACTTGGCAGGTTTATTGTTTTAATTGAAACACATGAAAAACAATATTTTGAGCTACAACAACAACAAAATTCCATGACATTCCCTGACCCAAGTCAAATATTTGTTACTTCCCTGACTTTCCAGGACCTGGGAAAGGCAGTTTTTTTCCATGATATAACGGAAATTCCCTGACCCGTACGAACCCTGCATGAAAAGTTACAGGATTGTATGGAGTGACCACTAGAACCGCAAAACTTAGAGGAAAGTTTCACATTACGGGGGATTCAGAGACAGCCCGTGAAGTAGGCTTTAGAAGAAAACGGCATTTAGTCTGTGTCCTCTGCAAATTTGAAGACGAGGTTTGCAGGCAAGTTGCATGGTGAGCGACTGGCACGTGCCACAGTTTTGAAAAACCGGATTCAAATCCGGCCTCGCCTGTGTGTGGATTGCATGATCTCCCATTCCTTGCATCGGTTTTCTCCCTTTAAATTGGGTTCCTCTCATATCATGATCTGTATGCTAATTCGACAAGAAACAAGGAGTACAATATCCATCCAGGTTCATCAGAGTAAAATAGATGGGAAGGATGTGCAGCAAGTTATGGTGATTAAGACAAAGAAGGAAATCTGTTGTCTAGTGGCAGTTAGTGTGGTGGATGAATGGAAAGAATAAGTTGAGTTGATTAATGAGGAAAATGAGAGTGAAGGGAGAATAGAAGAGGCAAGTGTGGTGGACCAGGAAGTAGAAATGATTAATAGGGGGAAGTAAGAAAGGTACTAAAAATGGAAAGTCCTGATAATATCCCTGTGGATGTATGGCAGCATCTACGAGAGATGGCTGTGGAGTTTTTGACCAGCTTTTTCAACAGAATTCTAGCAGTTGAGTAGATGCCTGAGGAATGCAGGAAAAGTGTATTAGTGTCCAATTATAAAAACAAGGGTGATGTGTAGATATGTGTAGAGCTGTGGAAACAAAATAGGAATGTGGCTGATGAAGTTGACAATGAAGTGATGGGAGACAGGACTGAAGGGTCGACTGAGGAGAGAAGCAGTCACTCAAATTAAAAAACATATGGGTGTGGTCAGTCATGCTCGCAGATAAAGTTGCGGGTGTGATTTGGGATGGAATCTCAAGACCTTAAAATAACTTACTGGATTAATATAACAATTAAAAATAAAATAAATACATAGCTAAAACAGAAAACTAAAATTTCAAACTTAAATGATAATTTCCAATTTCAACTGATATTAAAAGAACATGATATATAACGGTATTTAACTTTTTACATCAATAAAAATCCTTGATCTGAAACTTCATCTGAAAAGAGTTAAATGCACTGGCCTGTCAACGAATAAACATGAAGTTAAAAATAATCGGCGGGAGTGGCATGGTAATCGTGCGCTTCACATATTGGACACACCTGAATCAAGCGACGAGGTGGTTGATAGTCTGTCTAACTGGGGGCACACGCCGTCAAACTATCTCGCGATCGACGCAATGAGCACACTTGGTGTAACTGAATTTCCTTTGACATGGCTCATTATGTTGACTTTCGACATAAATTCCCTCGCAGTATGTGAAGCAGCTCTGAACATGGGCTTTCAGCCTAACTTCCGTTCATGCTCAGTGCTGTTAAACTTGCATTTCCTGTTTCCGGGTGAATACTGTTTGTTTTCGAGCAGGCTTGTTTAGTTAACGTTTATGAAATAAACATGTAAATTAATGTCAAGACTACACAAAATAAGCAACATCTTTCAATATCTATTTTTTCTACTCGTAACAAATTTTACGCACGTGATTTTTCGTGCTCGATTGTGCAGATTTGCGAGTGGTCACCCTCGTCAAATGTAAGTGACTGGTTTCATGTGTAGAAAGAGCTCCACAGATGCCTTGAGGGTGTTGGGAGAGAAGTAGAGAGCTACATTGTGTCTTTTTCAAGCTGAAGAAAGCTTATGACAGAGTATCTGTAGTGGAACAGTGGTAGTGCATGAGGAGGTCTTGAGTGGTAGAGAAGCACAATGGGGAAAAAGATTAGTCAGCCAGCAATTGTGCAAGTTCTCACTTAAAGAGAGGCGCCTGTAACCAATGTTCCCTCTATTTTTTTACGTCTGAGCAAACACACTAAGCCTGTGAGCGCTCCCTTTGACCACTACGAGGATCAGACGTATGCACTGTGGTCAGATCGGTGTCATCCATTGAATTTACATGGCTCATTAACAGATTTAGATTACAGCATTTACATTCCCGTCAGAATATTTTCAAGAACAATTTAGTGTTTTTGCAAAATGTCAACAAAAATCCATAGCTAACCAAACCAAGCCAACTCTGAACTATAAATTTAAAAGGTCGCTCCCAACTTTGTTCATTTTGTTTTTTTTTAACCCACAAACGATATCCCCCGTCTGTTTTTCTTGGTTCACGTTGCACAGACTGTGTTGCGAACCAAAGCACCGGTGGTGGGCAGTGTTTGTAATTATGAATGTACCCCTTTAAAAGCGGAGGGGGCGGTCTCAAGTAAACTAGGAAGTAGAATGCCTGGCCCAGTGTAGCCGAGCAGCAGCTGGTTGTTGCCGTGTTTAGAAAAAAAAAAAAAAAAAAAAAAAAAGACGTCACAGCCTGTGGTTCACTATACTGGATCGGTTTTCATGTACACAGAGTGTGTGACAAGTGCGCTGCTTAAAGAGAATATTGCCTGTAACTTTCATCATAGGTACACCTCACCTATGAGAGAAAATGAGACGAAAAAAAAACTTACTGATTTTTGAAGAATTTGAAGAAATTATGGTGGAAAATGAGTATTTGGTCAATAAAAGTTCATCTCAATACTTTTTTTTCATACCCTTCACTGAAAAAGACATGGGTCAAATGTTTTCTGTATCTTTTAAGGTTTTCACAATGTTGCTGGTATTTTACAGTATCCCATTCCTTCATCCATATCACCTCTAGAGCAGTGATGTTTTGGGACTGTTGCTGGGCAACACAGACCTTCCAACTCCCTCCAAAGATTTTCTATGGTGTTGAGATGTGGAGATTGGCTAGGCCCCTCCAGAACTCGAAATGCAGTCACTCACATTTGAAAAATGTATGGGTGTGGTCAGTCATGCCCGCAGATATAAAGTTACGGGTGTGGTCCACAAGTCAAGCCCGCAGATTTAAAATTGCGGGTGTGATTAGGGATGGAATCTCAAGACCTTAAAATAATTTAGAGTTGTTATACCCTAAGTATGAAGTTGTTACCTAATACCACAATCATAATTTATTGATACTGCACAGACTGAGACGGACATTTTTAAAAAACTCAATAGACATTCAATTTCAAAATTAAGTATACATATAATCAAATCATTTTATTTCATCATGATGTATGGCTATAATCTAGCGTAATTTATGGCACGATCTATTGTCAATCCATTTGTCGTGGCTCGGCATAAATGCACTCTGAGTACGTGAAGAAGCTCTGAACATGTGCTTTTGTCATAACTTCCAAACATGCTCAGTATGGTTAGTTAACTTGCATTTCCTGTTTCTGGGTGAATACTGATTGTTTAGGATCAGGCTTCTTTTGTTACCAACGTTCATGAAATAAACAAATTAATGTCAAGACCAACGTTCCCGCTAATGTTTTACATGTCTGAGCAAACATACTAAGCCTGTGAGCGCTCCATTTGACCACTGTAAGCAACATCAGATGTATGCACAGTGGTCAGATCAGTGGCATCTATTGAAGCTACATGGCTCGTTCAAAGATTCAGATTACAGCATTTACATTCCCATCAGAACATTTTTTAAGAACAATTTTGTGTTTTTGCAAACTTACAATGAAAATGTCAACAACAACAAAAAAAAACCTTACCAAACCAAGCCAACTACGAACTACAACTTTGAAAGGTCGCTTCCAACTTTGTTTCATTTTTTTTTTAACCCACAATGATATACCTGTCTGTTTTTCTTGTTGTAAAACTGAATTAATGTTTGCAGAATATCTTTAGCAATGCATGTTGAAAGCTGATTGATGCCCCCAGACAGTTTTAAGGTGAATGTTATGTTGCCCAATATATTTAAAATATAGAATTAGCTATTTATGCACTGACAAGCTGAAAGGAAGATTGTCTGTGCTTTCATCCTTCATCAGGGTGTGCCAAGGTGGAATTTTAACATAAGACACCATCTCATCCTGTACTTTCTACTTTGGCTTCAGACCAGACCTTTTTTACTCAAAAAAAGAGAACATTTCATCCAGTTTCAGCACTTTTTCTTCTATTATTCACATGCACCGACGTTCATTAAAGCAACACCACTTCTTTCGTTTACTTTTACCATTATTAGAGAGTAAACAAGCAGCATGTCTAACTCTTTGCTCTACGTTGCCCAGATTGTGTGGCTAAGTGAAGCGCTGGTGGTGTTTTTAATTATGACTGTACCCCTTTAAGAGGTGCGGGGGTGGGTCAGGTAAACTAGCAGGAGACCTTATGCTTCTGTGTTGAGGAAAAAAAAGTCAGGCTGTGGTTCACTGTGCTGGATCAGTTCATGTGCAATGAGAATGTGTGACAAGTGCGCAATTGCATTGGTCAAGACTATACAAAATAAGCGATCTCTTTGAATATTTATGTATTTCGACTCGTAACAAATTTTACGCACGTGATTTTTCGTGCTCGACTGTGCAGATTTGCAAGTGCAATGGCACGCGATCGTGCTCATCAAATCACAGTGACTGGAAATGGTTCTTACGAATCGACTCTGTTGCCCTTCCAGTGTGTTTGGGATCAATGTCATGCTGAAAGGGTTTTATCTTCAATGCCCTTGCTGATGAAAGGAAGTTTTCAGTCAAAAACTCAACATATATACATTCTTTCCTTTACATGGATAGGTTGCACTGGTCCCTTTACATAAAAACTGTTGCAAAGCATGATGTTTCCACCCCCATAGTTCAAAGTAGGAATGGTGCTTTGTTTGGATGCAACTCGGGATTCTTTCTCCTCCTAGTTGATTTTTTCCCCAAAATGTGCTATTTGGGTTTGATGTGACCATATGGCATTCTCCCAATCCTCTTCTGGATCATCCAAATGCTCTTAAGCAAACTTCAGACTGGTCTGGACATGCACTGGCTTCAAAAGAGGGACACATCTGGCACTGAAGTATTAGAGTCCCTGGAGCCGTAGTGTGTTCCTAATAGTAGTCTTTGCTACTTTGGTCAAGCTCTCTGCAGGCCGGGAGTTCAGGCTCGAAGGAAAGCGCCAAGCTGTTGGGTGCGGGCCCGAGAAGTTGGAGCCCAGCCCAGGTTTCAAGGGTAACGTGGGCCCCCCTTCGCATGGGCTCACCACCTGTGGGAGGGGCCATAGGGGTCAGGTGCAATGTGAACTAGGTGGTGGCTGAAGCCATGGAACTTGGTGAGCCGATGCTTGGCTATAGAAGCTGGCTCTAGGGACACGGAACATTACTTCTCTGGCGGGGAAGGAAACCGAGCTGTTGTGTAAGGTCAAAATGTTTCGACTAGATATTGCCATCCTCCCCTCACCACACAGCTCTGTAACGAGCCCTCTCTAAAGGGATTGGACTCTCATCGACTTGGGAAGTACCCACGGTGAGAGGCACCAAGCATGTGTGGTAGTTATTTCCCCCCAGCTGGGGATGGGGCACTACCGACTTCAAATCAAGACGTTGTGAGCAGGTGGGGAGAATACTTAAGATCTCAAATTCTGCATCCTCATGGGAAGGGGTGTTGGTGTTTTTTAGGAGGTCTCTCTGATTCAGGGATGAGCTCCTATCCCAAGTAGGAGGACTTCATCTATCTTGCGTTCTTGTTCTGAGAGAGGGAAGAATAAACCGAGAGATCAATGAGCAGACCATTGAAACGTCTGCAGTGATGGAGACTTTGTGGTTAAGAAGGATTTAAATCAAAGCTTGATCACCATTCCTAGCTGCACGTATGGTCACGAGCGATGCAACCGAAAGACCAAGACACCAGATACAAGTGGCTGAAATTAGTTTCCTTGGCAGGATGTCCGAGGTCTTCTTTAGAGATCTGTTGAGAAGCTGGGCTATCCGGAAGAGGCTCATAGTAGAGTCCCTACTCTTCTACATTGTGAAGACCCAGAGGAGAAAGCTGTGGTATCTGATTAGGACACCTCCCTGATGTATTTCCCTGGGGACGACTCAGGACACACTTGACAAACTATGTGTCCTGGCTGGCCAGGAAAAGCCTCAGTATCCCTCCGGAAGTGCTGGCTGAAGTGGCTGGGGAGAGGGAAGTCTGCGCTTCCCTATTAAAGCTACTGCCCCTATGACAAATCCAGGTAAATGGAGGAAAATGGGGAGATGGCTGGGGATACAGTTTTCACTGTTAATTGACTGACTGTGGTCATACCAGAGCAGCTCTAACGACAAATACAATGCAATTTTGACAAATGTTTGTCAAATAAAGATGTTTCTGAATGGTTATTTGCTTTTGTCTTCTGCAATTGGCTGGCAAGCAGTTCATGCTGTACCCTTTGTCTTGAGTGAGATGGGATGGGCGACCCGAAGTAGGATGCGTGGTATGAAAAATGGATGGATGGTTTGCAAGCCACTATGAATTACTCTCAGTCCAGATATTGTGGAAAATGAATGAAAGACCCCTCCTAGAGCCTTCACCTTATCGTTGTGGTGGGGTTTGTGTGTCCTGATGATCCTTGGAGCTAAGTTGTCTGGGGCTTCATGCCCCTGGTAGATTTACCCATGGTAAAAACGTCCTAGGTGATGGACCAGACAACGTACAACTCCAAAATCCCTATGACAAATACAAAAATTGAATCTTGGTTTCCCTTGCCCGGTCGTGGGTCACTCTGGAGCAAGGTCTGGAGGTGGGTCTCGAGGGCGAGCACCTGGTGGCCCGGGCCTGCACCCATTGGGCTCAGCCGGGCACAGCAAGAAAGGGTAACATGGGTCTGCCCAATCTACCCTGCCTCGGTGGCCTTTCTCGTCGACGAACGTGACACTATGCGGCAAGCGGATCCATCCAATGCTCGACTTCCCAACATCCAACGCCGGATTAACCGTCTGGTGTCTGAGCACCGACAAAAATCAGAGGATTGAAAAATGCAGCCTCCACGGGGAGGAAAAAGCCCTGGCCTACCATCAAAGCCTTGAGTAATTCAACCAAAAGGCCAGACAACACTGCCATCGAATTTAACGGGGTGCAATCGAAAAACAAGCGGGACACATGTTAACGTTTCAACCTACAATTTGTTGAACAGCCACCGAACATCCATTCCATTCAATCTACGTTGCACTCCCTTTCATGGAATGTTGCGCAAAAACCATCGCTGCGTCACGACAGCGTAAGTCGGAATGGCCATCAAAGCGTCCAATAATTCCAAGACGCTGGGACCTGATGGCATATGCTCGGGGATGATGAAACACCTTGGACCGAAGGCTATCCAATACCTCACTGACATCTACAACCTTTCATTGGCCACCCTGGACATTCCAACCATATGGAATTGTGGCCGTGTCATCCCGCTTCCCAAACCAGGGAAACCCATCGGTGAAGGCAAATCGTATTGTCCAATCAGTCTGTGGACACCGCTGGTCAAGACGCTCGAGCTTTTAATCCTCCCTGCCCTGAGCGAGTCGCTGACAACTGCCAGTCACCAGCATGAATTCAAGACGCGTCATAGTACAACCACAGCACTCCATGCCATCACCAACTAAATAGCTTGTGGTTTCATCCAACTAAAGCCTGCCCACCATACCATCACGGTTGCTCTCGAGCTGAAGAAGGTGTTCGACTGCTGTCGTCAAGCCGAACCTACCATCTTTGCTGAAGCACTGGACCGCCAACTACCTATGCGGCAGGTATTCATACATTGAATTCAACAATGCCAAATAGTCGACAACTTCGCAAAGGAGTCCCCCAAGGGGGCGTTCTAAGCCCACTGCTTTTCAATCACTACATCTCAAAATTGCCCAGGCCACAGAAGTTGACGTTCCATGAACATGCGAAAATTGTGCAATCCAAACTCAATAAAAGAAACAAAATTTTTAAGTGACTAGTCAGCAACACATGGGGCCAGACCAACGAGACCATCCTCATGACGTATAAGGCCATCAGAAGATCAATCCTGAACTACGGGGCGCCCGGGTGGACTTCAGACCTGAAACCAACTCACTGGTACTCCCTCCAGGCAGCCCAAATCACTGCCCTTCGAACCGCCACGGGCTGCTACAAAATGGCTTCCATTGATCACCTACACACCAAGTCGAAACTCCTTCCTACGTGAGCACAATGTAATACAATACATTCATTGGCCGCCCGGCGATGCAGAGGACTACAGGTGTGCCCTATCGGCGATCCATCGAACCGCCGCAGCCGACGGGATTGCCGGCTACAAACCCATCTTGTTGGGCAGCTACCTGCCTCCAGAAGCCGAACCCAAAAGACAACTCCCGCGGCCCGCAACTCCGTTCGGGCTGGTGTCACAAGCTCAACAACTATCGGCCCGACCAGCTGACCCACCCACAACGCGCTCGAGTTACGAGTTAATGTTTTTGTATGTTACTTTTTGTAAAAATAGACAAAATGTTTTTGACCCCCCCTCATTATTGCTTGTTTAAAGTTATTCTGGACTTTTTTTTAATAATAAAAAAAAAAAGTTTACAAAGCTGGGGGCCCGAGTCGCTACAGATACAGCGGCAATGCACTTCCAGCCTAGCCTACTTTACTACTGAAGGGTACGTTTTAAGCAAAAAATTAATATGACAAAACTGTTTAGTCCCCCCCCAATGGTTTTGGGTTTAGTTTTCAACATTGGTGAAGTTCATTATTCACTGATTAATATTGTTAGCGGAAAGGTAGCATCTGTTGCTGTGGAGGAGTCCTTGGAGGTCACTGCCTAAAACTGTGGCACCTCAAAAGTTCAGAGATCAATTATTTGGAGACTAATGCAAGACCTTTTGAATTCCACTTCCCTGTGCAAAGCAGTATAATTTGCCTCAATTAAAAGGCACTTGACAAATGAAATGGTAAAAAAAAGCTTGTGCTTGAAAACGAAGCCCTGTTCAAATGCCTTTTTGCAGTGTCCAAGAACTGTGACAGAGACATGCTAATGGTGCTAACCTATACACTCGCTGCAGTAGTACCTTCACTATTCCGTGATGATGGCATGAAGAGAAAGACAAAGAAATTTGATTTATCTGAAAAGATTGAGTCATACTGTGAGCGATCTGCCTAGTGATGTTCATATACCAACAGCCTACATAATAAATGAGATGGCAAAGGTACAGGCAGAAAATGAATTAGCATTACTTAAAAATTGCTTTGTAGCCGAAATTCTACTGAAGAGATTGATAAAGATTCTTAAGTCCGACTTTCCAGGCTGAATCAGTCACTATAGCGTTTGATCGCTATGACTCGAAGGCGTCAATTGAGACGTATGAACATTAGCGGAAAGAGTCTGTTATTCCTCATCACATCGCTGTAAATCAAACACTCAAAGGCTAAAAGCCAGTACAAAAAAAATATTAGTGAAAATGTCATAGAAAATGCAAAGAGTTCCTGAAATCTCTTTAGCTGGCGGGAGAATTAAAAAAATTGAGAAATTGTCATCACAGGGAATTACACTGGCCAAGAAACAATCACCAAGCTTTTTAGCACCCAGGAAGAGGCAGACACCAGAATTGTGCTACATGCGGTTAGCTTATCATCACAGTTTGCAAGGACCAATAATGTTCTGGTTCTTTGGTACACGACACCAATCATGGACAGCTCAGCAGGGAGATTTTCAACCATCATTGTATTTTCTTCTGGTGTTTTTGCTTTCGGAAAATGTTTGCCAGTTTCAGGGATTCAATCAAGAATTTTCATTCCGGTGTATCACCAGGACCAAAGTTATGTTCAACGGGGAGTCTAAATTATTTCTATGAAATCTGGATCCGGTGGGTAATGTGTAGAAAAGACAAAACTCTATGCTGACAGTAACACTTCAGCGGAGGAAGTGTAATGGTGTGGGGCACAGTATTGTATGCAATTTCAATGCAGAGATAAGATGAGATTCAGTAACCAGAGACAAACCCTTATCTCCACAATACAGCAGCAAATTCTATTTTTCATGACTCTGAAGACCCTAAAAATAGGGTTTGTCTGGGACTGTGACATCTACAGAATTTGGGAGTGAAATACGGAGGATAGAATGGCCAAACAACGGTCCTGACCTAACCCCACTGAACATTTGTGGGATAACCATGGATATGCTGTTCGTGCTGGACTGGCCAAAACAACCATGTTGGCTGACTAACGACAAACTCGGGTGGAAGAAAAGGATGCCGTTCGAGAGCAGTGTGTGACCAGGGCAGTGTACTACAATAGGTGATGTCAGGCTATTGTGGCTGTGTATGATTCTTCCAAAAGTTAATGACACTGATGACAATTGCAAATGAAGAAGTTAAATTTTCGACGTGTTTTTTTTCTCTTTAAGTTTCAATCATGTACTCCACCAAAATAAACTCAGTGGCAAGAGCAAAATGAACTGTTAGGCATCACCAGGCAAAATTTTAAAAATTTTCTTTGGCAAAACCCACATATTCAGCTCTGCTGCTTATTCCACGAACTCAGGTACCTTCATTATGGCATTATTTAAAACGCTATCTTAAACAACTTTCCAGCGGCATAAGATTGATTGCCAAGTGTTGTTACAACAAAGAAATAATCTACCAAACACAAAGCTCTGAACTTTAGGTGCTAACACAAAAGACTCAAAATACTTTGAAGTTATAACACTTTTTTGTTCAATTCTCTCACCATCAAGGCTGGGCAGAACATGGGTGTAAGTCTTATACAACAACGGCAGCGCATCGTGATTAATGTGAAGATGAGGAAGGTGAGGTATGAAGTCGTTCCCAACTAGGAAGCTCATAAGTATCCAGTCATCTATTATCTTCTCCAAGTCATAATCCGAGCCCATCTTATTCTACAAAAAAAACAAATTAAGATCAGTCAGAATTAGCGCAGGTTTTACATCTGTGTATGCTATGGTGTGAGTGTTAATCTACCTTCACCATCGAGAACTCATAGTTAATGTATTCCCTCATAAGAGACAGGTGAAGCAAATGGAAAGTTGTCTCTTCTGGAGCAGTTATCCTGGAAGTGATGTGAGACAGGACTCATTCAGTAGAAGAGGGGGGTAGGAACATGCTACATTTACTCCATTATATTCACACTGTGGATGAATAGCAATTAGAGTAGTTTAAATTAACCATAATTTTTGCTTTTAATGAAGTATTTATTTTCAGAATAAACTACTTTTACGCCATTACAATCTACATGCTGCTCGCTACTTTCATTTCTCAACAATTGTGTGTGCAATTTTCAGTCTTTTTTTTCGACTTCTGCATCAGGCACTCTGTCAATCCACCGTGATTACTTCAGTGATAATATTGACTCAGGTTCAGATAAACTACGGGAAAGTCCTATGTCCGCATACAGTCTTGTATGTGGCTACATAGTCAATAAAAGTGAGTCATGATAGCCGCATGAGACATGTTTACATTACAAACTACAAAAAACTTTTAACACTCAGGGTAGTTTTGTCACTGTCCAAGTTTGAATATTTCAGTCCTTTTCTAAATGGCGAAAAGACCATGTGATAGGCTAATATTTTTGCTCTTTTGGCTGTGGATATGGCAAAATGAGCAGTTTTTATGGTCACAAACAAGTACCTGTAAAATATGCCATCTTTTGTCTGTCTGTCTCTCTCGCTCTCACGCTCTTAAGCAAGTGTCGTTTTTTTCACCCAATTAAATATTGAAACGATGGCAGTTGAGTGTGGACTCCAATGGAATGCGTTTGAGTGTGACATTACTTCTGAAGACAGCCAAAATTGCGTACCGGAGGTTTTTTTTGTTTTGTTTTTTTTACATTTAAGTAAAAGATCACTGAAAACAGAACATCTCTTTTGCATTGGTGACATAGCAAGGAAGGCAGAAAGTCAAAGGTCAAGTCAAACATATTCAAAATTGTTATTAATCAATCTTATTTTCACCTACACTTGTAAAGTAAAAAATGAAAAAAAATGGTTCTGCAAATTATAGGTCAAATAAATTGAGGAAAAAGTTTTAAAATTATTTATCTGGGTCAAAATTCTTTTACAAAACAAAACTGTGGCATTTGAACAGGGCTCTGTCTACTTTTTATACAAAATGAAGCCTTTTTCCTGTTTTCAGACTGGTGAAAGGTCAGTAATTTAGTATGAGGCAATCTAAACTATCCATCCATCCGTCCGTCCACCTATCTTCTACCGCTTTTATGGGTCGGGTCGCGAGGGCAGTAGATTTAGCAGGCATTTTACCACCCACTTCATCCAGCTTTTCTGGGGGATCCCAAGGTGTTCCCAGGCCAGCCGAGAGACAGTCTCTCCAGCGTGTCCTGGGTTGTCCCCAGGGTTGTTTTCGGTAGGACGTGCCCGGAACACCTTACCACAGAGGCCTCTAGGAGAGATCCAAATTGGATGCCCTGGTCACCACACCTGGCTCCTCTTCCGGAGGAGCAGCAGCTCGACACTGAGCCCAACCCGAATGACCAAGTTTGTCACCCTATCTCTAAGGGAAAGCCCGGACACCCTGCGGAGGAAACTCGTTTCGGCCGCTTGGATTCGGGATCTTGTTCTTTCGGTCACAACCCATCGCTTGAGACCTTACGTCAGGGTAGGAACCGGAGAGGGCACGCCATTTCCGACTGAGTACCACGGTCTCAAATTTGGAGGGGCTGATTCTCTTCCAGGCCGCTTCACACAGCTGCAAGCCTTCAGTAGTATTGGATATCATGGCTTGATGAATCCAACAGAACCACATCCTCTGCAAAGATGCGAAGGCCACCAACAGAACCACATCCTCTGCAAAGATGCGAAGGCCACCAAACCAGACCCCCTCTACATCTCGGCTCTGCCTAGAGATTCTGTCCATAAGAGTTATGAACAAAATTTGTGACAAAGGGTAGCCTTGGTGGAGTGCAACTCTCATCGGAAACGAGTCCAACTTACTGCCGGCAATGCGGACCAAACACTGACACCGCATACAGGGACCGAACAGCCCGTATTGGGGTTAGGGGTTCGGTATCTCATACTCCCGAAGGACTCCTCACAGGACTCCCCGAGGGACACAGTCGAATGTCTTCTCCAAGTCCACAAAACAAAAGTAGACTGATTGGGGTGAACTCCCATGCACACTCGAGGATTGGTCCACTGTTCCACGGCCAGGACAAAAACAAATTATTCCCAGTGAATCTAATATTGGAGTTTCCTACGGACCCTCCTCTCCAGCACCACCAAATAGACCTTACCAGGGTGGCTGAGGAGGGTAATCCCCCTTGGAGTTGGAACCCTTTGGTCCAGTCCCTCTTCTTAAAAAGGGGGACCACCACCAACCCAGTTTGCCAATCCAGAGGGACTGTGCCTGATGTTTCCGCGATGTAGAGGCAGGTCAACCAGGACAGACCCACAACATCCAGAGCCTTTAGGAACTTCGAGAAAAATTCCTCCACCCCTAGGGCCTTGCTACCCAGGAGCTTTTTAACCACCTTGGTGAGATCAATCCCAGATATAGGAGAGCCCACCTCATAGAACAAAGACTCTGCTTCACGGGAAAGGATGCTGGTGAAATTGAGGAAATATTCCCCCCACCGATTCACAACGTCCCGAGTCGAGGTCAGCATCGCCCTATTCTCACCATACAGTTGACAATGTTGACGGTGCACTGCTTCCCCCACTTAAGACACTGGACGATGGACCAGAATTTCCTCGAAAACGTCTTGAAGTCACTCTCTCCATGGCCTCACAAAACTCCTCCCAGGCCCGTGTTTTTGCCTCAGCAATCACCAAAGCTGCATTCCGCCCAGCCAGCCAGTATCTATCGGCTGCCTCTAGAGTACCACAGGCCAGAAAGACCTGATAGGGCTCCTATAGATTGACAGCATCCCTCACTGTTGACGTCCACCACTGTGTTTGGGGGTTGCCACCATGACAGGCACCGACCACCTTACGCCACACCTCCGGTCAGCCGCCTCAGCAATGGAGGCGCGGAACATTGTCCACTCAGACTCAATGTCCCCGTCCTCCCTCGGAACATGAGCAAAGTCTTTCGGAGGCGGGAGTTGAAACTCCTGACAGGGCAACCTGCCAGCCATTTCCAGCAAACCCTCACAATGCCAGGTCCCCAACCATTGGAGCCACCTCACCACCAGGTGGTCAATCGAACTGCAACCCAGGGTGTCCTGGTGCCAAGTGCACATGCAGACACCCTCATACCCGAACATGGTGTACATTAAGGACAATCTGTGAAGAGCAGAGAAGTCCATCAACAGAACACAACTCAGGTTCTGATCAGGGGGGTCGTTCCTCCCAATCACACATTTGTAAGGCTCATTGTCATTGCCCACGTGGGCATTGAAGTCCCCCAGGAGAATGAGTTGAGCAGAGAATAAGTCCCCAGAGGGCGCACTCTCCAGCCCTCCCACTAAGGACTCCAAAAAGGGTGGGTACTCTTAACTGTTGTTTGGTGCATAGGAACAAATAATGAGGTCCCGTCCCCCCCACACAAAGGCGAAGGGAGGCTACCCTCTCATCCACTGGGGTAAACTCCAAGGTACAGGCGCTAAGCCAGGAGGCAATTAAATATAGCTACGCCTGCTCAGCACCTCTCACGGTAGGCAACTCCAGAGTGGAATAGAGTTGGTCAGGTTTTCATTATCTTTAAAGAATTTGTATATTGAAAAAAAAAAAAAAAAAAGGCAAATGATCCTTTGCAATGGCAGAGACAAATTTACTATGGACAGGTAAGCATTTCTATTGTTTAAAGTCATCCTAAAACATTTTTATATTTGAGCTTTCAACTCAGCATAAGACTGGTCGTTTTATTTTTACATAATGTTAGGTAGTTTGTGTGCAGCTCTCGTTTTTAAGTGCTCTGTGAAAGTTGAGCTGAGTTTATGGCTCAACAAAGCAATTAAGATCTGTATTTCCATATCGAGAATTACGAATACATCAGGATTTGAAAATTGAAAAAAAAATATGAAGAACTCACTACAAACCTTTTCTGGGATTTTTTCCCTCCGAAGCGGACCTCTTCTCTGAGCAAGGAGAAATTTGGCTCATGGCTGGTCAAACCTAACATGATCTATTCATGGGCCAAAATAGCAAGAATCCTGAGAAACTATTCATATTGATATACAGCCACATCAAGTTCTCATGTACACAAATTATACCAGGTCAGCATCCAGTCCATATAAGCAGTGGCGTGTGTTGGGGTCATGATCCGGCCTCGCAGTCTCTGAACGTATGAATTCCATGATCTTATGCTCTCCCTCACCAGGGGTCTACAAAATAGATTTAAACCCTCCAAATTGGTGAGTAAATCCACAGAGAAAGATGTTCATTCATCTAAAACAATTTAACATACAAAAATATACAAAGACCTCATGTCCTGATAAATAGATTTTGACATTCTGCCAAAGTTTGTCCGTAGAGAGCTTGTTGTGGACAAAATACTTCAGCTGCTCTTGGAGTCTCACCATGAACTCAGTGCCTGGAGGGAGAGGAGCAAATACATTAAATTGGCTAATACTTAGTAATAAAAAAGGAAATAGCCTTTTTTTTTCCCAAATCAAGGAAACGATCTAATGTACATAAGTATTCACAATGTTTGCCAAATGCTTTGTTAATGGACCCTTGGCAGCACTTACAGCTTCTAAGTTTTTTTAAAATATGATACCACCCATTCCTTTTCACAGCACCTCCCAAGGTCCATCGGGTTAGCTAAAGAGTGTTGGTGCATCGCTAGTTTTAACTATCTCCCAATGAAATTCAAGAGTTGTTTTTAAGCCACTCCTTTAATATTATGTCTGTGTGCTTAGTGTCATTTTCCTGCAGAAAGATGAGTCGCCCCATTCTAAAGTCAAAAGCACTTATGACTAGGTTTTCAACCACGGTGTCTGCACATTTTACCCCTCAATCCTGATTAATTTCCCAGTTCTTCCACTGGAAAAAAAAAACAAAAAAAAAAACTCACAGCATAAGCCTGACACCACTGCTTCAGCTTCTTCTTTTCCTTTCGGCTTGTCACAATTAGGGTTCGCCACAGCGTGACATATTTTTTCATCTAAGCCTATCTCGTACATTTCTCACACCTACAGTCTTCATGTCCTCCCTCAAAACATCCATCAACCTTTCCTTTGGTCTTCCTCTCGCTCTTTTGCCTGGCAGCTCCTTCCTTAGCACCCATCTACTAATCTACTCACTCGCCTCTGGACATGTCAAAACCATCGAAGTCTGCTCTCTCTAACCTTGTCTCCAAAACATCCAACTTTGGCTGTCCCTCTAATGAGCTAATTTCTAATCCTATCAAACCTGCTCACTCCAAGCGAGAAACTCAACATCTTCATTTCTAGTACGTTAAGTTCTGCTTCCTGTTGTTTGGATTGATATGATGCTCCCAACGTTATGTGATATATATATATATATATATATATATATTTAAAATACAGAATTTGCTTGTTGTGCACTGTATTCTCTGTGCTTTCATCCTGGATCAGGCTGTGCCAAGGTGTAATTTTAAAATTACACACAATCTCATCCTGCACTTTCTACTTTAGCTGGCTTCAGACCAGATGTTTCCCACTCCAAAAGAGAATCTCATCCAGTTTAACCACTTTTTCTTTGATTATTCATATACACTGACAGTTATTGCATTTTAAAACAACAGCATTTCTTTTTTAACTTTCACCATTAATATTGAAAGTAAACATAAGCAGCATGTCTAGCTCGTCTTTGCGCTACGTTTCCCAGACTGTGTTGCGAACTAAAGCAGCGGTGGTGGACGCTGTCATTATAAAACACATTGATGGGCTGCGTAAGTACTGTAACATTTGAAATTATGAGTGTACTTCTTTAAGAGGGGGGATGGGGGGGGAAGGTAAACTAAGAAAAAGAAAGTGTGGCGGAGTCGTCGTTTGAGAAAGTTCTGTGAGCTGCCTAAAAGAAACCAGGCTTCTTTTCATTTTTTTACAGTAAGTATGTGAATTGTGCCATTGGATGTAACAACCATCCCTCACCCATTGAATCACATTGCAAAATGCCACAAACTGAACAGCTGTATGCTATACTTATTTGTATTGGATTTTTTTTTTGGAGCGCAACACAGAATATCTGGAAAGAGACTGCATCAGCGGTGCACAATTGCGCACGCGAGCAGTTAAGAAGGAACATTGGCTGACTTTTTTTTATTTAATTTTTTTTGGGCACGCCATCCTGTGATCGACCAAGACTGCCTCGCGATCGACGCATTGAGCACCGCTGCTCAAAGTCTACAAAGACACAATGTAGCTCCTTTTGACCTTCTCTGTACTTTTCCGCGAGCATCCTCAAGGCAAATAATGCATCTGTGGTACTCTTTCTCGGCATCAAACCATCCTGTTGCTCGCAGATACTTACTTCTGTCCTGAGTCTAGCCACCGTTACTCTTTCCCATAACCAAGGGGATTCCAATCTAACCTCATCTGTCAGCCTATCCATTACTACCGCAAACAGGAAGGGGCTCAGCGCAGATCCCTGATTCACTCCCACTTCCACCTTAAATTCTTCTGACACACCTACGGCACCTCTCACCGCTGTTCTGCTGCCCTCTTAGATGTCCCGTACTATTTTAACATATTTCTCCGCCACACCAGACTTCCGCATGCAGTACACAGTTCTTCTCTTGGTACTCTGTCAAAGGCTTTCTCTCGGTCTACAAAGACACAATGTAGCTCCTTCTGACCTTCTCTGTACTTTTCCGCGAGCATCCTCAAGGCAAATAATGCATCTGTGGTACTCTTTCTCGGCATCAAACCATCCTGTTGCTCGCAGATACTTACTTCTGTCCTGAGTCTAGCCACCGTTACTCTTTCCCATAACTTCATTGTGTGGCTCATCATCTTTATTTCTCTATAGTTTCCACAGCTCTGAACATCGCCTTTGTTCTTAAAAACGGGGACTAGCACACTTTTCCGCCATTCTTCTGGCATATTCTCTCCTGCTAGTATTCTATTGAATAAAGCTTCTTTCAGCTTGTCCCTTTCGGGGTCGCCACAGCGTGTCATCTCAGATGAACGCACATATATGTTTGGCACAATTTTTACGCCGGATGCCCTTCCTGACGCAACCCTTCTCAGGGAGTGGAGGCCCCAGTGGGATACGAACCCACAACCCCTGGTTTACCAAACCAGTGCTCTAACCACTGAGCTACGGGGCCTCAGTATTCTATTGAATAAGTTGGTCCAAAACTCCACAGCCATCTCTCAATATTGCTTCCATACCTCCAATGGTATGTCATCAGGACCAACTGTCTTTCCATTTTTTTTTTTATTCTGTGCAGTGCCTAACTTCCCCCTTACCAATCATTGCCACTTCCTGGTCATTCACGCTTGCCTTTTCGACTCGCCCTTCTCTTCCATTCTCTTCATTCATTAACTTCTCAAAGTAGTCTTTCCATCTACTTAGCACACTACTGGCAACAGTCAACATTCTTCCCATCTCTATTCCTCGGTTTGGCCAATCAGTAGAGATCCTTTTCTCCCTCTTTTATATCCAACCTGGTGTACATGTCGTCATATGCCTCGTATAGACTTTGCCACCTCTGCTTTTGCCCTACGTCACATCTCAATGTATTCCTTCCGCCTCTCCTCTGTCCTCTCCTAGTCCCACTTTCACTTCTCACTCTTGCCTAGCAGCTCTATCCTCACCACCCTTCTACCAACATAGTCACTCTCTCGGCTCTGAACATGTCCAAACCATCGAAGTCTGCTCTCTCTCACATTGTCTTCAAAACATCCAACTTTGGCTGTCCCTATAATGAGCTCATTTCTAATCCTATCCAACCTGCTCACTCAGAGCGAGAACCTCAACATCTTCATTTCTGCTACGTTAAGTTCTGCTTCCTGTTGTTTCTTCAGGGCCACCGTCTTTAATCCGTACATAATGGCCGGGCTCACCACTAAACTTTGCCCTTCATCGTAGCGGAGAGACTTCCGCCAACTGTTCCACCCCATTTGGACCCATTTCTTCACTTCCTTACCACAATCTCGTTGTTCTGTATTGTTGACCCCAAGTATTTGAAGTTGTCTACCCTCGCTATCTCTTCTTCCTGGAGCTTCACTCTTCCTCCTCCGCTCCTCTCATTCACGCACATATATTCTGCTTTACTTCGGCTAATCTTCATTACTCTCCTTTCCAGTGCGTGCCTTTATCTTTCTAACTTTTCCTCTGCCTGCTACCTGCTTTAACTGCAGATCACAATATCATCTGCGAACATCATGAGTCACTTTACACTGCACCCTTTGAACACTTCTCATTGCACTGGACTATAACGGTGAACCGCGAACGGGTAAGGCAACTCTGCATAATACTCGCATAATTTCGTGCGTTGACGCACTCTTAACTGCTCTAAAACTGCAAAGATAGCGCCTACCAGTGTGGCACCCTTCGGCAAGTTCTTGCTGGTACTGCTTCCGTTTGTGTGGTTTTCGGGTCTCTTGGGACTCAACTGCACAAGAGACGACTTGCTAACCATCAGAGTCTTTTCCGGACTTTTTTTTGACAACTCACGTCAATTCGGTAAATCTTTTTCCAGCGTTTCGCGTCGGGTTCGAAGACGGACGCAAGCTGGTACACAACATAAACTGAGGAAGAGGGGACACCGACTCGATTCATCTCGTCTCCTACACTCCCTATCCAACAAAATGGATGAAACTTCAGCTCCTGATCATGACTTGCAAAGACTTTGTAGGTTCTGGTGCCCTGTGCTTCACAGAGACTTGGCTTTGTGGACGCATCCCTGACGCCGCCATAACACTCCCGGGCTTTCACCTTCATCGTGCGTCCCAGAGCTAACACGGAAATCAAAAGGTGGTTAATTACGCTTTTATATCAATGAGAAATGGTGCACGGACGTTATACAGCTCGGCACACACTGCAGTCTGCTTTTAGAGTCGTTCTTGAACTGTAAGCAGTTTTATTCGCTACGTGAATTTGCATCTTTCATTCTCGCCGGTGTTTACATACCACCTCAAACTAGCATGTGTGCAGCACTGCTTCCCGAGCAGGTAAACGAGATTGAGAAAAAAAACACCCAGATTCACCGCTCATCATCCGAGGAGATTTTAACACTGCTAAACTTAACCACGAACTCCCTAAATATAAGCAGTACGTGAAATGTCCAACAAGGGCAAATAACACACTAGACCACTTGTTCCACTTCCATTAAAAATGCATATTTTGCAATCCCCCGCGCACACATTGGCTCCTCTCATCACTGCTTGCTTTACTTAAAGGAGAACTTTGTCGAAAATAATAGGAATGGGAGCACACATTGAAAGTTAGTCGTTAAGAGTTCAGTGTTTCTTTTAATACCAAAATTATTAACAATTCACAATTCCACCAACATCTCAAAATTGTAAAAGTATTAAAATTCCTCTGTCGCTCAGAAAATCCAAAGACCCCAGGTGGAAAATTGACAGCCAATCAGCGTTTGCCACGCTTGCAGTCCTTCCCGTTCTAACCTCCAATTACCTGTGGAGACATTTCACCGAACTGAGAACGTCCACTATCTGGCATGTTGTGGCTGATTTTTGTGAAAAATAATTAGAAATACACAAAACAAAATTAACAATATACAATGAACAACCCTACGCGTTTGAGACAGAATACACACATGACGTGTTGGAGAGGGGGCGTGATGCTGACAACAAACTAACAACAGTTGAAAAATATGGACCTTGGAGATCTTCCAGACAGGCTCGTTTCAAAAGACTGGTGTTCATGTTCTCCGTGTGATCTAATGCCATCTGTGTTGGAATGTCAGTGTTGTTGTGAGTTTGAAAAGGTCAAACCAAAAATGGCGTGTATCGGAATGAATTTGGATCACGATCAACATGTCGTCTGCATAACTTCATCAGATAGATACGAAGTTCTTTGTTTGGATGAAGACGTGTTACATAATTTACTTTTGATCCATGGCAGTTTGATGAAAGGACCACTTGTACATCCAGTGGAAAATTGGTAAGTACACATTTTTAAGTCTTGGAATGCTATGTGAATGTTATGGGCTACATCCAAAGTTTATAAAAAGTTTTTTTTTCTGAATACGGCGTAGGACTATCTCATGGTTTATTTATATCTGGAATATAAAATGCAAAAAAAAAAAAGAAAAATTCAGATTTCCCTAAAGTGATAACACGTACATATCCATCCATCCATTTTCTTAGCTGCTTATTCGCACGAAGGCCTCGGGAGTGCTGGAGCCTATACCAGCTGTCAACGGGCAGGAGGCAGGGTACACCCACGCAGACACAAGGAGAACATGGAAACTCCACACAGGAAGGTCTGTGCCTCCTCATAAAGTATCTTGTTGCTTACACCGGCACACTGTGAGGCCAATGCATTATAGGTGCGCCACCGTGCCGCATCATAAAGTATGCTATTGCTTAATCAGTACCGGCACGGGAGGCTGTAGCTAGGCGACTCATAACCAGTCATGGTTAGATGCGTGCAAATTCCCCAGGCTGTTGAACGAGCCTCAACTCTGATAGCCACAACTTTATCGTGTCAGGTTGACGCCACGGGAGGTTAAAGAACGACAAATTTGGGTGCGTTTTCTCAGTTTTGTTGCAGTTTGGTGCACAACACGTCGGCATCTTGGCCTAGCTAGAACGAATGGTCTGTCATGGTAAGCATGGGCAACGACACAGGGCGGGGTCAAGGACATTTCTTCCGGGTCTGGCTGTGAAAGTTGACACATATCTAGATAATGCGTGGATTTAAAAAAAATGTTCTTTATTTTCATTTTTTTTCCAAATAATCTCCAAAATATATGTAATATTACCTCAAATAGGAGGATTTATTGCACATATGAATTTTGGACAAAGTCCTCCTTTAATACCTACGTACAGGCAAGCACTTAAGTGTGTGAAATATTTGGGAAAATCAGTTAAAAAGTATACCAACGAGGCAAAATTAAAACTTCAACACTGCTTTGACCGCACAGACTGGAGCGTCTTTGAAAATTCAGCACACAGCCTAGATGAATTTGCAGATATTGTTACCGCGTATGTCAGTTTCTCTGAGGAGGGGTGTGTACCAACAAAAACTTTTCGCACATTATCACAACAAGCTGTGGTTTTCAGCCAGACGTAGGCAACTCTGCCAGGCTAACCCTTGCATATTGTAGTGGGGACAGAGCCCTCTACAATACCACTAGAAATCAGCTGACTAAAGAAATCATTCAATCATTGCAAAGAGGAACTATGCAGTTAACCTGGAAAAACATCTCGGCGCAAATGACTCCAAACCAGTTTGGCATGGATTGTAATCGCTCATTACAAGCGACGTTCCTCCCAAGCAGAAGACAAAAGCGGGGTAGCCGACGACCTAAATATTATTTACTGTAGATTCAAAATAGACACTTCCACTCCACACACCCACCAAGCCGCACCATCTTCCACTCCAGCGTTTAACATCCATGAAAGGGACGTTAGGCAGATCTTCAAACAACAAAAGACCAACAAAGCGCCGGGCCCAGACCTTGTGTCCCTATCCTGCCTAAAAGTCTGCGCAGACCAACTTAGTCCTGTCTTCACAAAGATCTTCAACAGGTCTTTAGAACTGTGTGAAGTACCAGCCTGCTTCAAACGCTCCACCATTATACCCCAAAAAACAGCAGTCTCAGCTCTTAATGACTACAGGCCTGTTGCCTTGACATCTGTGGTCATGAAGTCCTTTGAATGTTTTGTGCTGGACCACCTCAAGAGCGTGAGAGGTCCCAAGCTGGACTGTCTGCAGTTTGCTTATCGAGCTAACAGGTCTGCGGATGATGCAGTCAACATGAGTCTGCACTTTATCCTTGAACATCTTAAGAGCGAGGGTACCTATCCGAGGATCCTGTTCGTGGACTTCAGCTCTGCGTTTAACACAATCATCCTTGAACTCCTCTCCTCCAAACTTCTCCAACTCACCATCTCATCTGTCATCTTGCAGTGGATCTACAACTTTCTGATGGTCAAGGTGCAGCAGGTGAGGCTGGGGGACACCAACTCATCCATCAGCATGATCAGCACTGGAGAATGCCAAGGTTGTGTCCTCTCCCATCTGCTCTTCTCACTCTACACAAACAACTGCACCTCGAGGCATCCGACTATCAAACTCTTGACGTTTAAAGTGGCAAGACTGGAGCTTTGGTGTGGTCAACACAACCTGGCGTTGAACACTCGAGACTGTAGAGATGATTGTGGACTTCAGGAGGCATCCTACACTAGAGCTGCCCCTGACCCTGTCCAATAGTCTTGTGTCAACCGTCGAGACCTTCAAGTTCTTGGGAATTACAGTCTCAGAGGACCTGAAGACGAACATTAACTCTGTCCTCAAAAAAGCCCAACAAAGGATCTACTTGTGGCTTCTGAGGAAGCACAGCCTGTCATAAGAGCTGCTGAGACAGTTCTACACAGTGGTCATCCAATCAGTACTGTGTACCTCCATCACAGTCTGGTTTGGGGCCGCCGCAAAAAAAAAAAAAAAAAAAAAAAAAAAAAAAAAAAAAAAAGTTCTTCGTTCTTGTTAGTTGGTTTGTTCTTCACAGTACTCAACATGAATGTCGTAGCAGGTCAGCACCGACTGCCAGAGAATTTTTTTTTTTTTTAAACATTAGGCCATTGAAGCGGATTCTAATTCTGAACATACACTTCAAGATGGTGGACCTTTTTTTCTAGAATTGAAATCCTCTGCAGCTGTCTATTGGTACAAGCAGATGCTGACTTCCTGAATTCCAATGACAAACGACACCGTTTGCAGGAGGTACTAATAAAACATTATGCATCCTTCTCGAAAATTTCATAGACTGCGGGAAAACAGACTTGCACATGGTCCACATTCTGACTCTACCAGGTATGCCGCCCACTTTCATTCGAGATTACAAAATTGTGCTCATATCTTACAAGCCAGTACAAGAAACAATGCTATGGCAGAAGAGAGCATCATTCGGATATGTAACTACTAGACTCGGTGCCTCTCTGGCCTGTTTTAAAACTGAATGGGAACTGGAGCCCCACCATTTAACTGCTGAAGTTTGATCTCTTAAATTCCCTTGCTGTGCTGACCTATGGCCCAGCTCAAACAAGAAATTTCAAGTGTACGCGATGTGAGATCTTTCACCACTATTGATGTAGTCTTCAGGTTTTCAACCATTACGGTTGACCCCACTGACAATTTGGATTTCACATTTGCTAACCAACAAAACACATTCAATAGGGACATGCTCAAAGACTTAAAAGTGACTTCGTACTGAAACAATGTATGCACAAATACAGAAAACGTCATATGAAAAAACAAAAACAAAAAAAACATCCACATGTATGAATCGGTGCGTATGTATAAATCCATGGACATTTCCTTCATACATCCAAATCAATGAACTAGAATTGAGAGCACGAGTGGTAGCCGACCCCTCTCACTCCAGGGCCATATTAAAATCTGTAAATCATATTTAAATGAATGTGGAATTTTTTTTCTTGAATTTGAGGTTGCTCATTGGAGTGGATGTGCACAAGAAACATCCTCTTTTGGCACGCTGTGCTCGAGCAGTAACACGTCAGAGAAGTGAATAAGACTGCGTCTGTGCGGCTGTCAATGCTGTGGGGTCAGAAAAGCGAACAGTGGTGTACAAGTCTTCAAGGGCGGAAAAAGTGCTGCCGAGAAGCCGTTTAGCAGTTTTGTCAGAAGTCAGAGTTTGTCCTTTTTTGTGGCAGCCCAAAACCAGACTGTGATGGAGACACACAGTAATGATTGGATGACCGCTGTGTAGAACTATCTCAGCAGCTCATGTAACAGGCCGTGCTTCCTCAGAAGCCGCAAGAAGTACATCCTTTGCTGGGATTTTTTGAGGATGGAGTGAATGTTCATCTCCCACTTCAGGTCCTGTCAGACTAATTCCCAGAACTTGAAGGTCTTGATGGTTGACAAGACAGTTGGACAGCTTCAGGGGCAGCTGCAGTAAAGGATGCCTCCTGACGTCCACAATCATCTCTACAGTCTTTAGAGTGTTCGTCAGGTTGGGTTGACCACACAAAAGCTCCAGTCTCACCACTTCTTGATACACAGACTCGTCCCCATCATTGATGAGGCCGATGACTTTGGTGTCATCTGCGACCTTCAGGAATTGGAGAGTTTGGTGCCTCGAGGTGCAGTCGTTTGTGGAGAGTCCATGAACAAGATTCTCACATAGTTTTCCCCCCTGTGAAGATGTCCAAGGTTGAAGTGCAGGGCAGAACCTTACTCACATTTCATGCCGATAACTGTGGTGTCATCTGCGAACTTCAGGAGTTTGACAGTTGGATGCCTCAGGGTGATGCTGATGTTATATGACACAAAATACGAACGGAGAACATGCCTAGTATGTTAACGTAACATAACAGTTATTCAGATGCCTGTAGAATAAAGAACATGCTAACAAGCTTACCAAACCATCACTGTTACTCCAAATCAATAAATCCAATGAAATCTTCATCCTCTGCGTCACTTCTAAACTCTGCCGACTCCAGAAGTAGATGACGTGCCGCTTCCTTTTCATCGCTTTCGTCAGACTCATCGTCAGTTGCAGTTACAACTAGCCTAGTCCAGCCTTTCTGAATCCCGACAGGATGGTTTAGTTGACATTGAAGCCCATACTTTGCTGAGCCATCCAATGAGTTCCTGGAAAGTTGCATGGCGCATTCACCCGGTTGCTGTGAATCTGTGCTCTCCACCAGTCATCCACTGCTAGCACAGGTTATGCAACACTGCTTTAAAGCTCTGATTCACAGAAATATCAAATGGCTCGAGTATTGTGGTTTCGGCCATTTTTTTTTTTTTAATAAACTGTGGCATCATGTGAACTCGCATGCAAGCCATTACAAGCAAAGCTTTGCGTGCTCTAAAGAAGTCATCTGGACGTTTAGCCTCCATTTTTGCTTGAATTGAATTAACTGAATCAAAACTGAAGGCTCCCGTGTGCCTTTTAGTGAAAAGTGTCGTCTCTCTGGCCACTCTAACATCAAAGCCTAACTAGTGGAGTGTGTGAGCAATGGTTGACCTTCCGGACAGTTCTCTCTCAGCAAGAGAACACTGGAGCGCCACCTTAATGATCACACTCATTTGCCCGGTTAGTCAGCTTGGTCGGATGGCCAGATCGAGGAAGAGTCCTGTTGGTTCCAAAACTTCTTCCGTTTCCAAATAATCAAAACTACAGTGCATTTTGGGACATTTAATGCTGCTAAAATGCTTTTGTATCCTTCCCCAGATTTGTGCCTTAACACAGTCCAGTCTCAGAATTCTGCAAACAATTCCTTAGACTTCATTGCTTGATTTCTGCTGTGATATTTACTATCAACTTTGAGAACTTGAATAAAAAGGTGTGTTATTCCAAATGATGTTTCATTAACTGAAATTAATATAGTTGGACTCCATTCAAGTTGTAGAAGCATCTCGAGGAAGATCAGTAGAAATCAGACGCCCCCGAGTTTAAATTTGTGTGAATACTTATGTACCTGTTTGACTGTTTACATTTCTTTTGCAAATTTACATAAGTGTCTTAAAATATGTTTTTACTTTGTCTTTGAGACATTTCTGAACTATTTTACAAATAAGAAAACTACACTTAAATCAGCTTTAAAGTAAGTGTAACACAGGCAAACTTGAAAAAAGTGAATGGGTGTGAAAGACCAAGAGCAAAGTTTCAGTGTTAAATTTGGAACAATTATGTATTGTTTATACTAAAAGGGAGTGGTTTCTTGTCTTGTTGGTTCGTACATGTAATGACATACATTTGAAAACCCACGCTGTTGACTTTTCTGTTTTCCTTGTTGTCACAGCAGCCAATTACAGCCAAATTCTTGTCATCTGACTTTTCTTGTGAAGACTTTGCGGTGCACACTCAATGAAAGCATTTTTTTTTTTTTTTTTAGGCATTATCGACTTCACAGTTAATTCTAACAAGGAAGTGATCTTTACTGATTTTTCCAGTCTGATAACTCAATCTTTTTCTCTAAGTCAATGCTTTATGGGCACTTGGTCAAAACACGGCCATCTGCCTTCTTATCGGTTTATGTTGGAATATCACATTTCTGCAAAAACTACCCCAAACTGCTGTCATTGTCATTTGGTATGCAGAATTTTGAGGTGAGAAAAATCATAAATTTCAACTTCTTGTAACAAGAAATTTGGAAAGAGTGAACATCTATGAATGCTTTCCAGATGTAGTGCATCATATAAATTACAATGGGTGACAACAGCCGATCTCCCAGTAAAAACATGTCCATGAAGATGATGGGGAAAAAGCAAAATTTGGATTTCTATACAGTTAGGTCAGAGGTATTTGAAGACGCAAAAAAAGAAAGATGAAAAAGCGGGCCTACCTGGAGTGATGCAGTTTGAGTCAAAGCGAGCTTCTGTAGGCAATACCTCTCCTTTATCCAGAGCTTTTTTTATTTTGTCTTCTGCTTCTTTGGCAGACCTTCATTAAAAAAACACATGCACAAACATCTCTCATGACCTAACGAAATCATCTTAATCACCCTCTCCCAATATTGATGAATGTAAAGCAAAGCAAATTCATCTATACTTTAAAGCACATTTCATATGCAATGCAGACCTATGGGTGCAATTTGTAGGCCGGTCCTAAGCCCAGATAAAAGGGTTGCGTTAGGAAGGAAGTCCAGTGTAAAACTGTGCCAAACAAATATGAGCATTCATCGAAAGAATACCATACCAGATCGGTCGTGGACCGGGTTAACAACGCCCCCCGGCACCGTTAAACTGCAGGGCATCAGTTCAAATTCAGTTACTGTGGGTCAAAGACAAAGAAAAGGAGGAAAACTGATTCGTCAGCAGAAGATGAAGAGCAATGCACAAAGAGGGACTTTGAATGTTGGGGCTATGACAGGAAAAGCTCAGGAGTTGGATGACATGATGTTTAGGAGAAAGGTTGATATATAGTGCATCCAAGAGAGCAGAGGTGGAAAGGTAGTAAGGCTAGACGTTTAAGAGCAGGGTTTAAAATTATTTTACCATGGAATAGATGTGAAGAGAAATGGAGAAGTTATTTTTTAAAGGAAGAGCTGGCTAAGAATGAATTGGAGGTGAAAAGAGAATCAGATCAAGTTATTAGGATGAAATTTGAAATTTAGGGTACGTATAATGTGATTAGCGGCTATGTCCCACAGGTAGGATGTGGCCTACATTTGACAGAGAAATTCTGGAAGGAACTAGATGAAGTAGTTCTGAGCATCCCAGACAGAGAGTTGTGATTGGTGCAGACCAAAATGGACATGTTCGTGAAGGAAACAAGAGCGATGAAGAAGTGATGGGTAAGTATGGCATCCAAGAAAGGAACTTTGAGGTCAGATGGTGGTGGATGGAAATGGCAGTAGTGCCCCTCGTCGAGCCATCACATTATCATGATGTAGGGGTTTGGCTGTCTCGATGACCTTAGGAGCTATGTTGTATGCGGCGTTACGCCCCTGGTAGGGTCACCCATGGCAAAAATGTCCTAGGTGAGGGAACAAACAAAGTACAACACCAAAACCCCTAGGACGAGTACCAACACTGGATTTTGGATTCCCTTGCCCAGACGCGGGCCACCGGGGCCCCTCTCTGGAGCCAGGGCTGGAGATGGGGCTCGAAGGCAAGCACAAGGGGGCTGGCCCTGCACCCAAGGGGCTTGAGAGCGTAACATGGGTCCCCCCTTCCCATGGGCTCACTACCTGTGAGAGGAGCCAGAGGGGTCGGGTGCGATGTGAGCTGGGCAGTGGCCAAAGGACCTTGGCGATCCAATCACTGGCTACAGAAACTAGCTTGAGGGACATGGAATGTCACCTCTCTGGCAGGGAAGGTGCCCGAGTGAGGATAAGAAGTTCCGACTACATATAGTCAGACTCGCCTCTACGCAGCGCTTGGGCTCTGGTACGAGGCCTGTTGAGAGGGGTTGGACTCTGTTACACTGTCTGTTACTCTGTCTGTTACAAAATAAATTTGTTTTGCTTGCTTTGCATGAGAAGCAGAGTCCGGTTTCTCTGAGGTGGGGTCTTCTATCTCTGGGATTGAGGTCAACGAGTTGGTCGAAAAGCTCCTCGGTGGCAGGGCCCCAGGGGGGGATGAGATTTTCCCGGAGCTCCTCAAGGCTCTGGATGTTGTGGGCCTGTCCTGCTTGACACGTCTCTGCAACATCGTGTCAGCATCTGGGAAAAGTGCCTCTGGATTGGCACACTGGGGTGGTGGTTCCCCTTTTTAAGAATGGGGACAAGAGAATGTGAGAATGTGTTCCAACTATAACCCTCGGCAGGATCCTCGAGGGTCCATGGGAGTTCGGCCAACCAGTCTACATGTATTTTGTGGACTTGGAGAATGCGTTCAAACATGTCCCTCGGGGAGTTCTGTGGGAGGTTCTTCGGGAGTATGGGGTACCGAACTCGATGATATGGGCTGTTCTGCCCCTGTACGACCGTTGTCAGAGTTTGGCTGCCCTTTGTCACCGATTTTGTACATAACCTTTCTGGAAGCGTGTCGAGGGTGGCCTCAACATTGCATCTCTGCTTTTTGCAGATAATTATGGTTCTGTTGGCTTCATCAAGCCATGATCTTCAACGCTCACTGGAGCAGTTCGCAGCCGAGACTGAAGGGGCTGGGATGAGAATCAGCACCTCCAAATCTGAGACCATGGTCTTACGTCGGAAAAGGGGTGGCGTACCCTCTCTGAGTGGGAGATGAGATCCTGCCCCAAATTGAAGGAGTTCAAGTATCTTGGGGTCTTGTTTACGAGGGAGGGAAGAATGGTGTGGGAGATCGACAGGCGTATCGGTGCAGCGTCTGCAGTGATGCAGTCTTTGTATTGGTCCATTGTGGGAAAGAGAAAGGTTGCTGTGACAGAAGAGTCTCTGCTAGGATGAAGCGCAAAGATTATAAAACAGTGGCAGTTACTGTGATTTGACGAGCGCGATGGCACCCGAGGGCCATCGCGCTCGTCAAATCTGCAGTCGAGCACGAAAAATCCCGCACGTAAAATTTGTTATGAGTAGAAAAAAATCAATCCTGAAAGACATCGCTTTTTTTGTTGAGTCTTGACATTAATTTACGTGTTTATTTCATAAACGTTAACTAAACCAGTCTACTCCTTAATCAGTATTCACCCAGAAACAGGAAATCCAAGTTAACCGTACTGAGCATGTTCGAAAGTTACAGGGCCCTTGCCATGTGCGAACACATACTGAATCTGGCGAGTAAAATTATAAAATAGCGGAAAAAATTGGCAAACGTGGAAATTGGCTGTTTATCCTCGCATACGATTCAGTACCGTTATAGACTTTTATGTATATTACAACATTTTGTATATGATTACTGGCTTTAGCGTGACGAAAGTTTCGTCAGAAGCTATACCAGAAGTTGAGTGAATAATTCTTTACATCGGCGACAACTGCATCCGGGTTTGCGTCAAACCCACGCTTTCTCGCCATCAGTTCATGCTACCTGTGGATGCTACGGAAAATGTATCAGCCTTTGGGATTATCGTCCAAAAAACTAAGGATGGCATTGGTGCATCTTCTCAGTTGCCAACTTTGACTGATGCCCATTACACGGGAAAGACGCCCAACACAACTTTGTCAGCTGTCGGAAAATCTAGTCCCCATGCCGGGCGGAGGCAAAAGATTCGCCAGGAATGGTTTTCTAAGTTCAAGTGGCTCAAATTGAGGTACTCAAATTTTTTCTGCCAATAGTGTATCGACAGTGGAAGAAAAAAATGTTCTGACGCTGAAAATCATCGGTGGCGCCGAAGTTGGATGACTTCGTGAAGTATCAGAAAACTGATCACAAGTTTGCTACAACTGCAAAGACGTAGTTGATGTAGAACGTGGCTTCAGCAGGCATAACATAATGAAGACGTCCTTAAGGAACTGTCTCAAAACAGAAAGTGTAAATGAACTTTTAAGCGATAAAATTGAAGGCCCTGAAGAATTGTTTGATTTTGATAAACGTTTCTGTAAATGGGTGAGCAGAAAAAAGCAGACAATCTATTTGGCAGGAATCATGGAAAAACTTTGAAGAACAAGATTAGTCAGGTTAGTAGACCGCAGTTTGACCAGCATGTGATTGGCTGTTTTTTGGCTATGATTATAGAAAAGTGGCTTCTGAAAATTTATTTTGGCTAAAAAAAAAGCTAATGATGAAAATAAAAGGCTAGCCAAAAGCACACATTCAGAGCTTCTTCACGTAGACAGCGAGCCCATTCACGTTGAATGTCATCAACATGAGCCATGTCAAAGAAAATTCAGTTTCGCTGAAAACATTTCTGGGATATAACACAGGTAATGTTTCAGTATCTAACTAGAATAAGTATGAGATTGTGATTTACTTAGACTTGCTCTAAGTTCTAACAGACTAGTCTGTCCATGTATCTAAATGCAAACCGCCATTTTCCCCGTGGTACGCGTTATCTTGAAATTGAAAACTTTTCCTCTCTACATGCTTTAGGAAGATATAGATCATCTCGTGCTAGCTTTCATTAATGGATTGACGCCATCAATTACGCTAGATTATAACAATACATCACGATTGCCGACACGAATGTTTGTTACAATGTATCGCTAGCTTGTTGCCCCTAACACCGATTTTGTTGAACTAAACTTTCCGCATTTTCAAAACATTGCGGGTATAGACCGTTCGTGTTTATTCCTTGACAGGCCAGAGCATTTAATTTTTTAAAAAATTTTAAATGTCATTTTATATCATGTTCTACTAATATTAGTTGAAAATGGAAATTATCATTTCTGAGTTTGAAATTTTTGTTTTCTATTTTTAGGTTATGTATTTGTTTATTGTATTTTAAATTTACAGTTACGTTATATTAATCCAGTAAGTTATTTTAAGGTTTTGAGATTCCATTCCGAATCACACCCGGAACTTAATCACATCCGGAACGTTATCTGCAGCCATGACTGACCACACCTGAACATTTTTCAAATGTGAGTGACTGGAGTGGTGAGGCTGGCCATAATGTATTAATTGGAGACAGTGGCAATGAAGAGACAACAGGAAGCGGAACTGGAGGTGGCAGAAATAAAGATGTTGAGGTTCTCTCTAGGAGTGAGGAGGTTAGATGAGATTAGAAATGAGCTAATTAGAGGGGCAGCCAAAGTTGGATGTTTTGGAGACAAGGTTTGAGAGAGCAGACTTCAATGGTTTGGACAAGTCCAAAGGTGAGAAAGTGAGTATATTGGTAGAAGGGTGTTGAGGATGGATCTGCCAGGCACAAGAGCAAGAAGAAGACCAAAGAGAAGGTTGATGCATGTTGTGAGGGAAGACACGAGGGCAGTTGGTGTTAAGAGAGGAAGATGCAGGAGATAGGCTTAGATGGAAGATGACACGCTGTGGCACCCCCAAATGGGATAAGCCAAAAAGAAAAGATGAAGAAGCACATTTCATACTCAACGTAACGCAATGTGCTTTACATGAGTAAAACATTTGAAAACAGAAAAAACAGCTCGTAAACAGTTCTTTTCCTTTCGGCTAGTCCCGTTAGGGGTCGCCACAGCATGTCATCCTTTTCCATTTAAACCTATCTCGTGCATCTTCCTTTCTAACACCCACTATCTTCATATCCTCCCTCACAACATCCATCAACCTTTTCTTTGGGCTTCCTCTCGCTCTGTTGCCAGGCAGCTCCATCCTCAGTACCCTTCGACTAATATACTCCCACTCTCGCCTCTGAACATCTCCAAACCATCCAAGTCTGCTCTCTCTCACCTTGTCTCCAAAACATCCAACTTTGGCTGTCCCTCTAATGAGCTCATTTCTAATACTATCCAAGCTGCTCACTCCGAGCGAGAACCTCAACATCTTCATTTCTGCTACCTCCAGTTCTGCTTCCTGTTGTTTCTTCACTGCTACAGTCTCTAAGCCATACATCATGGCCGGCTTCACCACCGTTTTATAAACTTTGCCCTTCATCTTAGCGGAGACTCTTCTGTCACATAGAATACTAGACACCTTCCGCCAACTGTTCCATCCCGCTTGGACCCATTTCTTCACTTCGTTAGCACACACTCCATTGTTCTGTATTATTGACCAGATGCAGTATTTATCTATTCTGAAGCTGACTGGGAGGCAGAGTAAAGATCTGCTCTGACCTTTGTTCCGGTCAGAACTCAAACTGCAGCATTCTGAATGAAGCGCAGGTGTTTAATTTGGGGAGTCCAGTTCGAAGACCATTACAATTGTCAAGTCTACTTGACTGTATGTGCGCAGTCCACAAACTCTTTAAAAAAAGAAAAAGGTTAAATTTAGTCATGGTGTATAACAGATTCACCCTACTGACAACCTGCAGTAGCTCAATCACAACACATTCAACACTATGGAAATCAAGACAGGGTGTCAAGGAAGAGCTGTTGTACTTTCTGAGCAATACAATGGTAACCTCAAGCATGGCATCAATCCTTTAAGTACAACTGCAGTGTCCCTTTGAGCCTCCTTGTTTTGACTAGGCTCCTCTTTCTACTATTCTTTGGTCTTTTGACAAGACTACTTTCAAACTATCACCAGCCTCAGCATGTAGTGTGAAGTACGACTTTGAGAGAACATATACCGGGAGTCAAATGAAGTATAGTAAAAATGAAAGTAGTAATTTTTATCGCCACTGCCATTTGAGGAAATTCAGCTGTGTTAATGTGTTCTTCAGCACTGGAGGACACACATAACAGGTTTTTCAAAACATTTATAGTCACATAAAGTGTATTATTTAAATAGTCTTTTCAATAAAAATATTTTTCCCCATGTATGGAAACCAATGATTTTTCATATTATTGAATGTTGGACATAATTAATTGTAATCACTTCATGAGACCAGTAAAGTTTTTAAAACATTTTTAAAGGTGACTTCAATTCAACATCAGTTTGAATGTGATTGGTTAATTATGCCCATTTACAGTCGTGGGTGTATACTAACAACCATATCCTCATTTATTTTTCATCCTCTCGAAATTATTTTTTCACAGGAGTTTTACAGGTTACAGATGGAAACAAATTTAAAAGTTTAGATTGGTCTTTTTAAAATCACAAAAACCTGACAATGGAAGAGGGCTGTGTCGACTTTACATATCCACTGAAAATCCTGGATTTACCGGAATCTACGTCCTCTCTGCTGGTTCATCTTTGCCCTTGGTGCCACACCATCAACGGCCATAAAAAAGACCTTCCGTGGCTTGACGATCCTGAAAAGCACCTCCAGGTAATGGAAAATGTCTCCAAAAATCTTCTCTTCAGAGATGCGGAAGTGAACGTCCTCATCATTTGGGTGAGAACACTGATGAATGATCCCATTCATGTCTAAATAGAGATTGTCAAATTCTGGAATCTGAAAAAGAAAATGATTTTGTAAGATGAGAGGTGATCTTAAAATAAAATCTTACAAAACGAACCCCCCCCCACCCAATAGACAGAACAATTTATAGACTCAATGGAAAGGGTCTCTTGAATCATAATTATATTTTCACGAGTAATGGATTACATTGACAATTTGACTTCTAGAGTATTTCACACTATTCACATTGCTTCTTTTTCACTTGCCATTTTTAAAGGAGGACTAAAACAACATTTTGGGCAAAAAGAGGTAAGCGTTGTGATAGCAATAGTCAAAACATAGTATTCCGACTAATATTGCATTTGTGGAATATTAATTTTAAGCCATCTCAGGGGGCCGTCATTTTGGGTGATATCACGGACTGCTGTTGACTGAATTTAACGTCACAAAACTTGTAGCAGACTTTTCATCTCGGCTGTGATTACTCATAGTATGGATTGGTGTCATGGTTTGAGCTCAAGCTTAAACATTTGTTGATTAAACCGATGCTCAAGGTCCGCAATACATTGATTGCTATGCACCAACCCAACATCCCAGCAAAAATCTAATTCCTGGGACATTAAATCACATTTTAAATATATTCAGCTATAGTTGTAGCAATCACTCACATTTGACGGGGGCACTCGCAAATCTGCAGTCGAGCACAAAAAAAAAATCACGCAGGTAAAATTTGTTACGTGTAGAAATACATCGACAATTCTCAGAGCACATGAAAACCAAACCAGCACAATGAACAACAGCCTTACTTTTTTTTTTTTTTTTATAAACACGGAACAACACTGTCTCCTGCTCGTTTATCTGACCCCGCCCCCCTTTGGCTCTTAAAGGGCTACACTCATAATTACAAACCGTCCACCCACACAGTCTGGGCTACGTAGAACATGCTGCTTGTGTTTACTCTCGATAATAATGGTAAAAGTTAAAAAAAAAAAAAAAAAAAAAAAAAGTGCTGTTTCTTTAATGAACGTGGGGTATGTGAATAATAGAAGAAAAAGTGGTAAAACTGGACGAGATTTTCTCTTTTTAAAGTAAAAAAAGTCTGGTCTGAAGCCAAAGGAGAAAGCACAGGATGAGATGGTGTCTAATGTTAAAATCCCACTTTGGTACAGCCTGATTGAGGATGAAAGCACAGACAATACAGTGCACAAAAAGCAAATTTTGGATTTTAAGTATCGGAGGCAACATAACGACCTTAAAACTGTTTGGGAGCATGATTTAGCTTTCAACATCCATTGCTAAAGATATTCTGCAAGCAATAATTCAGTTTTACACCAAGAAAAACAGACAGGGATATCATTGTGGGTTAAAAAAAAAAAAAAAACTGCAAGCGACCTTTCAAAGTTATAGTTCGTAGTTGGCTTGGTTTAGTTAGTCACTCAGACGAGCACGACCACTCTCAAATCTGCACAGTCAAGTACGAAAAATCACACGTGTAAAATTTGTTCCGAATACAATAGATATTGAAAGACATCGCTTATTTTGTGTAGTCCCGACATTAATTTATTAAGTTTGTTTTTCATAAACCTTAACTAAACAACCCTGCTCCTAAACAATCAGTTTTCACACAGAAACAGCAATTGCAAGTTAACCGTACTGAGCATGAGTGATGCCACAAGTGCATGTTCATGTACTGCGAGCGCATTTACGTTGAAGGTCATCAAGATAATGAGCCATGTCAAAGGAAATTCAGTTAAACCAGGGGTGCTACTTGCGTCGATCGCAAGGCTGTTTTGGTTGATCATATGACAGCGTGCCCCCCAAAAAAAACAAGACGTTCGACTATCATCCACATCGTCTCTTGATTCAGGTGTGGCAAATACGTCAACCGCACGCACATAAAGGCACGTTCGAGCAAGCCGGCCTCCTATTTACGGCAGTCGCAGCGTAGCGCGCGTGCACCCCACCCCCCGCTAACTATAATACGTATGAGATTGTGATTTACTTTGACTTGATCTAAGTTCTTCAACATCATGAGCCTTGTCAAAGGAAATTCAGTTTCAATGAAAACATTTCTGGGATATAACACAGGTAATGTTTCAGTATCTAACTATAATAAGTATGAGATTGTGATTTACTTAGACTTGTCTGTCCATGTATCTAAATGTGAACCGCCATTTTCCCCATGGTACGCGTTATCTTGAAGTTGAAAACTTTTCCTCTCTACATGCTTTAGGAAGATATAGATCTCGTGCTAGCTTTCATTAATGGATTGACAAGAGATACCGCTGTAAATTACGCTAGATTATAACAATACATCACGATTGCTAACAGGAATGTTTGGGACAATGTATCGCGAGCTTGTTGCCCTTAACACCGATTATGTTGAACTAAACTTTCAGCATTTTCAAAACATTGCGGGTATAGACAGTTCATGTTTATTTCTTGACAGGGCAGTGCATTTAACTTTTCTAATTTTTATTGATGAAAATTTTTAAATACCGTTTTAAATCATGTTCTACTAATATCAGGTGAAATTGGAAATGATCATTTCTGAGTTTGAAATTTTTGTTTTCTATTTTAGTTATGCATTTATTTTATTTTCAATTTACAGTTACGTTATATTAATCCAGTAAATTTTAAGGTCTTGAGATTCCATCCCTAATCACACAAGTAACTATCTGCGAGCATGAGTGACCACACCTGTACATTTTTCAAATTTGACTGGTTATAGTCAGCCTTATTGAAAGGCTAGTATACTGTACAGTAGGGCTACACAATATAGTATGGGGGGGAAAGTGATTTAATTAAACGTGATGTGAAAAACACATGATCAGTGTAAGAGGTCACACGATCAACCAAAACTTCCTCGCAATAGACGGATTGAGCACCCCTGTTGTAACTGAATTTCCTTTTACAGTGAAGAAAATTTGTATTTGAAAACCCTGCTATATTGCAAGTTCTCCAACTTAGAAATCATGGAGGGGTCTTAAATTTTCATCGTAGGTGCATATACACTTTGAGAGAGATAATCTAAAAAAAAAAAAATCCAGAAATCACAATGTATGATTTTTTTTCAATGATTTACTTGTGTGATACAGCCGCAAATAAGGATTTGAACACCTGTCTATCAGTTAGAATTCTGACCCCCAAAGACCTAGTAGTCCACCTTTAAAAGTCCACCTCGACTCCATGTATTATCCTGAATCAGATGCACATGTGTGAGGTCGTTAGCTGCATAAAGACACCTGTCCACCCCATGCAATCAGTAAGACTGAAACTTGCAACATGGCCAAGACCAAAGAGCTGTCCGAAGACAACAGAGACAAAATTGGACAACTCCACAAGGCTTGAAAGGGCTATGGAGAAATTCCCAAGCACCTTGGTGAAAGAAGGTCCATTGTTGGAGTAATCATTACAAAATGGAAGAAGCTCAACATGATTGTCCATCTCAACTAGAGTGGAGACCCATGCAAGATATCACCTCGTGGGGTGTCAATGATCCTTATAAAGGTGAGGATTCAGCCCAGGACGACGCGACAGGACTTGGTCAATGACCTGAAAAAAGCTGGGACCAACGTTTCCAAGGTGACTGTTGGTAATACACTAAAGACGTCACGGTTTGAAATCATGCATGGCACGTAAGGTTCCCCTGCTTTCGTCAAATGTGAGTCACTAACTAAACCAAGCCAACTATGAACTATAAATTTGAAAGGTCGCTTGCAGCTTTGTTTCATTTTGTGTTAACCCACAATGATATCCCTGTCTGTTTTTCTTGGTGTAAATCTGAATTATTGCTTGTCAAGGCCTGTCTTAAATTTGCCATTGACCATGTGGATGATACAGGGGAGTCATGGGATGAAGTTTTGTGGTCAGATGAGACCAAAATGGTCATAATTCTACTCACTGTGTTTGGAGGAAGACGAATGAGGAGTTCCATTCCAAGAACGCCATCCCTACTGTGAAGCATGGGCGTAGTAGCATCATGCTTTGGGGGTGTTTTTGTTCTGCACATGGGACAGGACGACTGCACTATATTAAGGAGAGGATGACTGCGGCCATGTATTGTGAGATTTTGGGGAACAACCTCTTTCCCTCAGTCAGAGCATTGAAGATGGGTCGTGCCTGGTTCTTTCAACATGACAATGACCCAAAGCACACAGCCAGGAAAACCAAGGAGTCGCTCCCTAAGAAGCATATCAAGGTTCTGGCGTGGCCTAGTCAGTCTCCAGACCTAGAACCAATAGAAAATCTTTGGAGGGAGCTGAAACTGCGCGTTTCTTGGCGACAGCCCAGAAACCTGTTTGATCTAGAGAAGATCTGTGTGGAGGAGTGGGCCAAAATCCTTCCCGCAGTGTGTGCAAACCTGGTGAACAACTACAGGAAACGTTCGACCTCTGTAATTTCAAAGAAAGGCTATTGTACCAAATATTAACACTGGTTTTCTAAAGTGTTCAAATACTTATTTGCAGTCATATCAAACAAATCTTTTGGGGGGGGGGGTCATACATTGTGATTTCTGTATTTTTCTTTTTAGATTCTCTCTCTCACGGTGGACATGCACCTACGATGAAAATTTCAAACTCCTCCATGATTTCCAAGTGGGAGAACTTGCAGTATAGCAGGGTGTTCAAATACATGGCTCATTATGTTGATGACTTGTGACATAAAAGCGCTCGCAGTCGGTGAAGAAGCTCGGAACGTGCTTTTGGAATCACTTCCGTACATGCTCAGTTTGGTTAACTTGCATTTCCTTTTTCCGGGTGGATACTGATTGTTTAGGAGGAGGCTTGTTTTGTTAACGTTTATGAAATAAACATGTAAATTAATGTCAAGACTACGCAAAATAAGCGACGCGTTTCAATATATATTTTTTTCTACACAAATTTTACACGCGTGATTTTTCGTGCTCGACTGTGCAGATTTGCGAGTTCGATGGCGCTCGGGTGCGAACGCGCTCGTCAAATGTGAGTGACTGTAGAAGGGTGCTGAGGATGGAGCTGCCAGGCAAAAGAACGAGAGGAAGACCAAAGAAAAGGTTGATGGATATTGTGAGGGAAGACATAAGGACAGGGGGTCTTAGAGGAAGATGCACGAGATAGGCTTAGTTGGAAAAAGATGACACGCTGTGCTGACCCCTAACTAGACAAGCCGAAAGAAAAAGAAGGTTCATTGTTCATAATTAAAATTATGAACCAAGACCACTGTAGGAATAATTGTGATCATAATTATCATACATCTGCTTCCAATAAAGAAATGCTTTGCTCTGCTCTAGATAACGTGGCAGCCTCCTAGAAGGATAGCAATAACAAAAACATCTAATCATCAGAACTGTTAGAACTGCTTCCTGTTAAAGAAATGATGACCACACATGTATTCAGCAATCTTCCACACATGCACACGCACTTGAACAAACACGTACACCTTGTTTCAAACTGTTTTGCTTGTCGTCTCCTTTTTGTAACATCCATGTAAAAACTAAATAAATTGAGGTGCTGAGGAGAGGATATCAGAGAGTGCGGTGGTGAATTGTAAGAGACAGTTCCTCTCCTCTCTCCTCGCGAGACTTGAACTGGTGTCTTTGCTTCCTTTTTTGTCCTGTTTAATGAATGTCTGATTGGTGAACCTGACAGCCACCAATGCAAAAATGAACTAATTCCTACTCCTGAATCTAAGATCCGACTTCCCTGCGGACCCTCCTCTACAAGACCGCTGAATAGACCTTACCAGGGAGGCTGGGAAGTGTTTTGTTGGAACACACCTTCCTGTCCCCCCCTTCTAAAAAAAGGGGAGAGTACCATCCCAGTCTGCCAATCCAGAGACAGCGTCCACAATGTCCATGCGATGTTGCAGAGGCGTGTCAATCAGGACAGCCCTACAACATCCAGACCCTTTAGTAACTCCAGGCGAATCTCATTCACCCCCGAGGCCTTGCCACCGAGGAGCTTTTTAACCATGGTACTTGAAATGAATCACGCTGTAGTGGACATGCCATCAAAGATGACACCCACACTCTAGCGACCGCCGCTCTTCCCCACCAAGATAGACGACCACAGAGTAGCAAGATTCAACATCACATACAGATGCTGCCAGGATCATTTTAACAAGACAGACATTTGCTTTTGGATGCTGATGCTCAGTTCAACACCCTGCTACCAGAGAATCCAAGACGAACGATACCTGGGCTGCATCAGAGTTCTAAATTACAGTCCACTCCTTGCCACCTCAACAACAAATGAGTCTCCTACCTGCTGCGTCAATGTGACAATTAGGCCAGCAAACTAAGACAATAAACAGGTTACTCGAGACACGCACAGGCGATGGAACAACACTGCAGACGCAGTTACATCAACCATAGTATTTGGCAGACTTCACTGGGATTTAGGATTTTCAGAACTTCACTTGAACACCACTAATAAATATTTCTGCAAACTTAAGTGTCTGTTTAATCTGTTGTTAACTGAGCCAGATGGAATGTTTCATACCTCCTCACAAATGCCATATTGCAAATTACAGTGGTACCTTTAATTACGAACATCTCTAATAACAAAAAATTCAGGTTACGAAACACCTCCTTGCAAAAGTTTTCTCTAGTTACAAAGGAAATTCAGGATACAAAAGGAAAATTGACGCTGGATTCCTCTTATTCAACCGAAGGTAAACATTCTGTATCTTGGTTTGTGTGGCGCAATAGACTTGCTCTCCAATTGGCTATCGTCGAAGCATCTTCCTGGCATCCCAATGGCTTGGAGTAATGTCAATTTTTACTCATGATGCACATCTTATACCTTGGTTTGTGTTGCACGATAGAGCTACTCTCCCTTTGGCTCTGGCGGTAGTATCTTCCTGGCATCCCATTGGCTAAGAGGGACGTCAATCTTTCCCCTTGATGCTTTTGGATTCCCTTGGACTCTCCCTGTCACTGAATCACGCAAACGCTTTCCACATTGTCACAAGCTAACGCACATTGGAAAAGTACAACTTTTTTTTGCAAGTTTATTCATCTTTTGTCAACATGGGCTCCAAGAAACCTTCGTGGAATTAAGTTGTGTGTGCATACATTCATACGTATGTTTTCTCTCGGATGTCAAACATTTGCCTCCTCCTTCGTCCCCACAATCCCTTTTGCTTGTCACTCACCATTCTCTTCACAAAGTCGCCCAACAATAAAGGTAAATGATTTTTTAAAATTATTATTAGTTACATTATGTACTTTGAATGCTTCTTTTTGGTGGTGTGTGTGTGTGAGGTAGGGGGAGTAAGGTGGCTTGCAACAGATTAGGCTATTTACATGTAAAATCTGCTTCTACGTACGAAAAATTCATGCCAAGAGTTCCAGAACGGATTCATTTTGTACAGTTTTTAGCAATAATACTTCACTTAAAACATTCATTGTATTGTATTTATGTGTATTGTGGTAATGTGGGCCGGCAAACAGATTCCTCACCTGCATGCGGGAGTTTGCCATTTTACGATCGTTAGCGTAGCATATTTGTTGCTACTGCATAGTCCCCAAGAGGGGTGGGCGTCAGGAAAGGCATCCGGCGGAAAAACTGTGCCAAACAAATTTGACCATTCATGTCTGATGTCACATTGTGTTGACCCCTAACGGGACAAGCCGAAAGAAACTTACCATTTGTTGCTACTGCACCAAACATCAGAAACGGCTGCTCGTGAGTTCGTTTTAACTTAAAGAAAAAAATTTCGACTAAAAGGGCTAGTTATGCAGCCGCCTTTAAAAGAAGTGTCATCATCCCTGCTGAAGAAGTGGCCAACCATGGAGCAGAGCAGCAGTTCAAAGTGGCTGAATCAAATGTGAGATTGTGGAGGAAGATGAAGGAGAAAAATAATACATTGAAAAGCACATGGAAGAGTTTTAAGACTTGGGAGAGTTGCCCAGTTCTCAGAGATGGAGGAAGAGTATGGTGTCTAGTCGTTCTCAAACTACATACAAAAAAAAAAAAAAAAAAAAAAAAAAAGAGGGCGCACACAATTAAAATACTTGCTTTTTTATTGTTCCCATTACACTCGTTTATAAGTAGTTTGAGCTCTTGTTTTGAGAGTGACCTGGCGCAATAGAAGAGGTGCTACAGATTGTAGCCGAATGGAGGACAAGAGGCTGCGCTATTACCACTGTGGAGTTTTGCGCTGACAATCATGAGGAATAAAAGGAACCAAGACTCTTAAGGTTCAAAAAATGTTTCCTCACAAAAACCATAGATGGCACAAAGGATGACATGCTGAGGGTGGAAGATGGGCTCACTTTTCATGATGCAATGCAGGAGCCACTAGAGCTGGACCAAGTCATCAGTTCTGAGGAAGCACAGCCTGACACATGAGCTGCTGAGACAGTTGTAATCAGTTGTCATCCTTTTCGTACTGTGTATCTTCATCACAGTCTGGTTTGGGCCCGCCATAAAAAAGGACAAACTCTGACTCCAACAGACAATCAAAACTGCTGAACTGTTTGTTGGCACCACCCTACCCACCCTTGAGATCTTTCACGCCACCTGAACTAGGACAAAAGCGGGCAGGATCTTATCAGCTCTGCCACACCAACTCTTCCAGCTCTAATCAGGAAGGCGCTACCACTTGATGCAAACCAAAACTAGCAGGCATTCCAACAGCTTCTTCCCTCTTGCAATTAAGGTGTTAAATTCTTGAACAGCTAGTTAGTTGTCTGCCTTGAGTAGTTGTTGTCACACACCGCTGGGCCAATCAGTATTAGTATTATAAACGAAAGACGATCACACGACTCCTCACACACTCTTGGATACACACTGAAGTCTTTACACACAATTGTCTTTGCAAACGTGTACAATTGTCATTGTACTGGACTATAACACTAATGGGCACTCTCACTGCTTTAAATGCTAGAAAACTGCATCCCTGCATAACTTTGCACAATTGAGTTCTTGCAAAAAAAAAGAAAAAACTCTGCTGTCAATTGCTGTATACTGTTCTTTGTACTTAACATGAACGTCATACTCGGGCAGCACCAAATGCGGGAGACAAATTCCTTGGGTATTGTTACATACTTAGCCAATAAAACTGATTCCGATATTTGGGCAATAACATAAAAATACTACTGTACAATGCATGGAAGCTGTTTTTTGTTTGTTAGTCTCAAAATGAGTAATCCACCATCCTTTCATTGTAACGATGAGCTTTCCTACATTAAGACATGATTAGTGGAGGCTGGCATTTCTAATGTTCATACCCATCCCAGGGAAAGCCAATAGATGGCGTTGTGTGTGGTCATGTAACTTTGTGAACTAGACAAATCTCACGTCAATAATAAAAACGTCATTTATCTACATCGTCAATTTCTGCTGTTTACTTATCACTTACAAAATAATGTGCAGTTACGGTACTCGTACAATTACAAAATAATGGGCAGTTACTGTACTCGTACAATTGAATTTGCGCTACTCATAATTGTTTTGGGTATAAATTATTTAACAATATCTGGGCAATAGCCATCGTTCCTTAGTTGTAGGCGGTAAATCGATGGTTGATTAAAAACCATTGAAGTTAGTCAACTACATTCGAACTGAAACAGCTCGTTCCTAAACCAGCCGACAGCCAACTGCTATTTGAGCTAACGCTGCCACGATCGATAAATCGGTATCCACAGTCCACAGCTATCTTACCTGATGTTCCTTGACAACTTCACTCAGGCAAGGGTAACGCTCTGAAATCCATCGATAAAACTTCGGGACACCCATATTCACCGTAACACTGAATATTTTTTGTCTGATAGACAAAACTAATAGAGTACGTTGAATTTAGTTGCGCAAGTGGAAACCAGTTTGGTTTCCAATGGCCGCTATCTTGCTAGCCGTCCGTGGTACGTCTACTAAATCAACACGCCGTGTTGTCTGCTTTGGTTCCGAGGTTGTAAAAAAAAAAAAAAAAAAAAAAAAAAATACAGCTCATCAAAATACAAGCACACAAATACAAATCCACACAGCGACTAATAATGACCTTGTACACGCATCTAAAATGTAGGAAACTAAATTAAGATTTGAATAAATTAGCAACCAAGCCTCGATATTTTTTTTTGGTTTCCAATTCCCCCATCTTGTGTCTAATAGAGGTCAGAGAACGCAGGCGATAGGTGAAGCGTGTAGTTTTTTTTTTCTATCGTTAATTTATCCGTTTGGTCTAAGGGATTGTGGTGACGTCATTGGAAACTTATCCATGAAGACATTTCATCCATCCACCAGTAATCATTTAAATTGTTGGTTAACAATCAGAAAAAGCTTTATTTAGATTTAAATTTTCTAATAGAAACTGATGTGACGTGTGGTTAACATAAGCTCAAAGTGATAAGACATTATCTTTGCCACAAATTACATATGTGTGGTAAAACTCATCAACGTAAGGTAAAAGTGGTAGGATTTATTGTCTTGGCAAAGAAATGTACGGTGTTGAGAATTAATAAGCAAATAAGTATTTTAAGTCTAATAGCACTTCAGCACATTTCCTAACTCCGGACTGATTAAATGTGAATACTTAATGGATTTAAGCATGACATGTGCTGTGTATTTCTGTACTGTAATTAGTGTGGGTGTGACTTAAAAGATCAACACTTGATTTAAATATGTGCGTCTTTACTCAGCAACTAGTTTCTTTTGGCAAAGTAGAGCAAAAAAAGAGATTTAATTCACTGAAAAGTCAAAAAAATATCAAAGTTCTCTGAGAGACGTTTGATATTTTTTGCGCTGTCCAACTTTATAGGTTGGTGCCCTCAACCTCTTCTGGTCCGCTGCGCCCTTGTAAGTCTGCGCCATATGTAGGAGAACTCGTCTGGGTCGCTCCCAGATCTGCTTATAGCGCCTTACCACGGCCAATGCCGATGGCACCGGTGAGTCCTTGTCTAGAGACTGAAGTGAGAGGGTGGGTAGCCATGCAGCACATGGAAGGACGACATACCTGTCGAAGCCGAGGGAAGGGAGTTGTGGGACTAATCCACCCAGCCGAGCTGCTGACTCCATGAGCCATGAGGCGGGGTCGCAAGAGGCCAGACAACGGAGACCGGTTTCCATGTCCTGATTGACCCGTTCGGTCTGGCCATTGGACTCTGGGTGCTGAACCAGACGAGGAGGACACACTCGCCGTGGTCCCTATCAGTGAGCAAAACTCCCTCCAAAATCGTGAAACGAATTGGGGTATCCTGTCCGACACCACGTCGGTAGGCAAGCCGTGGTACTGGAACACTTTGTCCAACAGAAGCTCGGCGGTATGCTTAGTGCAGGGGATTTTCGGCAGTGGGATGAAGTGAACCATTTTTGAGAACTGATCCATTATTGAAAACACGGCGACGTGACCTTGTGAAGGTGGAAGACCAGTCACGAAACCTAGGGAGATGTGGAACCATCGATGTCGAGCAACGAACAGTGGACGAAGCTCTCCCGTGGGCCGTTGCCGGGAGGATTTGTTGGCAGCACAACCCGGGCACGCATTGACATATTCTCAGACGTCTTTTTGATGTTCGGCCACCAAAAGTGCTGTTTAACCACCGACCGTGTCTTGGCCATGCCCGGGTGACACACTGCGCTTCATATGGCCTAGTCAATCACCTTCCCCCTCAGAGGAGGCACGACATACAGTCTGTTGGCGGGGCACCGTGCCGCACTGGATGAGTCTTTAAGTGCTTCTTTCACTTGAACCTCGATCTCCCAAGTGGAGGTTGACACAAAGCAGGTGTCGGGAAGAATCAGGGTGTGATCGGGTTCACGCCACTCCCCCTCGTAAATGCGCGACAGCGCACTGAGTTTCCAGTTTATGGACCCCGGCCTGTAGGACATAGTGAAGTGGAACCTCAAGAAAAAGAGGGCCCACCTAGCTTGCCAGGTGTTCAGCCTCTTGGCGGTTTTTAGATTTGAGGTGTTTATGGTCCGTTAGCACTAGGAACGGGACCTGAGTCCCCTCCTACCAGTGTCTCCACTCTGCCATGGCCGTCTTGACGGCGAGGAACTCCCGGTCTCCGATACCATAGTTTCGTTTCGCCGGCATCAGGCTCTTGGAGAGGGAAGCGCAAGGGTGTAGTCTCCCATTCCTGGAACTCTTCTGAGAGAGGACCGCCGCTATCCCAGAATCTGATGTGTCCACCTCGACAATAAACTGCCTATCAGGGTCAGCAATGATGAGGACAGGGTTTCCGGGGAGAGGTGAGTGCATGCAAGGGGGCAGCTATGGTGCTAAAATTCCGAATAAAGTTACGATAAAAGTTGGCAAACCCAATGAATCTCTGTACCTCTTTGCGATTCGTGGGAGTGGGCCACTGAAAGACGCCCTTGGCCTTGCCGGGATCCGTGTGGATTTCCCCCCTCTGCTAGGACAAAACTCAGGAACGAGATGGAGGTTCGGTGGAATTCGCACTTCTCTGCCTTCACGTACAGATCATGCCGTAGCACAGACTGGACGTGGCTGATATTGGAATCTTCGTCCGGGGGAAAAAAAAAAAAAAAAAAATCAGTATGTTGTCAAGATATACGAAAACATGCCTATTTTGTGCATCTCATGTAGGATGTCATTGATGAAGTTCTGGAACACAGCTGGTGCATTTGTCAGTCCAAAAGGCATCGCCAGGTACTCAGTGTCCCTGCGGTGTGAAATCTAAGCAGCCGCTGCTTCACGTTCCGGGGACGCGTATTGAAACACCTGCGTCATTGCACACACAAAGGAGGTCCAGGTGCAGCAGGTACTGGAACCGCGCCTCCATTCGGCTGTGGCCCAAGCCTCTGCTCTCCCCGTCAGGTGGGATATCACGAAGGCTATCTGGGAGCGGTCAGAGGGGAAGGCGGAGGGCTGCAATTCAAAATAGAGATTACATCGTACGAGGAAAGGTTTAATATTACCTGTGTCTCCGGAGAACCTCTCGGGTCGGGAGAGTGGCGTGCACACAGTTCGCTGGGCATCCTGGACCGGCAGAGGAGCGGGCGCGGATGGACTTGGGCTTGGGGCGGCGGTGGCTGTCAGCGGACTGGCGTCGGCAGGACTGGACATGGACGTGAACCACGAGTCCAGCAGAGCAGACATCTTCTGTAACCGGTGATTAGTTACCTGAAGAGCGGCTTCCTGCTTGGCGATACGTCTGCCCTGGATCTGCAAGGACTTGTAGATCGCACCTGAGTCGGCTGGGTCCATGTTATGGCTAGATCGTTCTGTCACGACCAGAACATCGGGTTGGACCCAAATGCACGACTCTGGAGACGTAGAGACAGTTCGGGAAACGTATTTATTCAGTCCAGTGTCGGGGATTAGACAAGCAGTCAATGGGAGCAGCAGTAACAAGGACTCAAGTTTTATCAGCAAATTATTTTACACTGAAGACGAAGTTTGTCCGCAACAAGCAGTGGCTGATTAAACGGGTCACTTACAGTATTTTGTATGCCCGGTAGTTTTAAAAGATGTAAGAATGGAAAAATGTTCAAATAAAAGCAAAGTATCACAAGAGGGTTACTTTTATGTGTTCTAAGTATTCTGTTTTTAACACTTTTCATAAATGCCATATTTAAATTGGAGTTATACCCACATGTAAATGTGCAGTATGTAGTCTTGAAACTGCAGGCAAGATTTGAAAGTTACCTCACTTCATTGTTGCCTCTCACACCCCTCGGACCCATACATGCCCCCTTGCATTTCTGCACGCATAAGTCAGCAGCTGGCTCTTCCATGGTTAACTTGTAGAAGCATATTTGCCAATGTTGACCATCCATCTATCTTCTACTGCTTCTCCATGTCAGATTGGGGGGGCAGCAGATTGAGCAGGGAAAACCAAACTTCCCCTTCCCCAGTCACTTCATCCAGCTCTTTGGGAGGGATCCAGAGGATATCCCAGGCCAGTAGTCTCTCCAGCATGTCCTGGGAACCCCAGAGTTTCTTTCCAGTGGGACATGCCTGGAACACCTCACCAGGAAGGCGTCAGTGAGGAATCCGGATCAGATGCCCCAGCCATCTCATCTGGCTCCTTTCAATGCAGAGGAAAAAAAGGATCGACAGTGAGGCCCTCCCGGACAACCAAGCTTCTCACCCTAACTTGAAGGAAGAGCCCGGACACCCTCCCGACGAAACTCATTTTGGCTGCTTGTATCCGTGATTTTGTTCTTTCGGTCATGACCCACAGCTCGTGAGTATAGGTGAGGGTAGACCGACTGGTAAATTGAGAGCTTCACCTTTCGACTTAGCTCCCTCTTCACCACAACGGACCAATACAATGTCCGCATCACTGTAGATGCTGCACCGATTTGGCTGTCTATCTCCTGCTCCATTCTTCTCTCACTTGTGAACAAAACCCCAACAAAACATGTATACTGGTTGGGCAAACTCCCATGCACTCTCGAGGATCTTGCAGAGGGTGTTAAGATGGTCCACTGTTTTACGTCCAGGACGAAAACCACATTGCTCCTCCTAAATCTGAGATTCGAGTTCCCGACACTCCTCTCCAGGACCCCTGAACAGACCTTACCAGGGAGGCTGAGGAGTGTGATCCCCTTGTGGTTGGAACACACCCTACGGTCCCCCTTCTTAAAAAGGGGGACCACCACTCGAGTCTGCCAATCCAGGGGCACTGTCCGCGCAATGTTGCAGAGGCGTGTCAACCAGGACAGCCCCACAACATCCAGAGTCTTTAGGAACTCCGGGCGAATCTCATCCACCCCGGGAGCCCTGCCACTGAGGAGCTTTTTAAATACCTTTGTGACCTCAACCTCAGCGATAGAAGGGCCTGCCTCAGAGAACCCAGACTCTGCTTCCTCATGGGAAGGCATGTCGGAGGAATTGCGGAATCTTCCGACCGACCCACAACTTCCCGAGTTGAGGTCACCAGTGCACCATCTTCAGCATACACATTGTTGACAGTGCACTTTCCTGTCCTGAGACGCCGGATGGTGGATCACAATTTCCTCAAAGCCGTCTTGAAGTCATTTTCCATGACCTCGCCAAACTCCTCGCACGCCCAGGTTTTGTGACAATGACCACCAAAGCTGCATTCCGCTTGGTCAACCAGGGCTCATCAGCTGCCTCGGGAGTTCCACAGGCTACAAATGCCCAATAGGAATCCTTCTCGGTGTCCAACGTGTTCAGGGGTTGCCGCAATGACAGGCACCGACCACCTTACTCCAGTCAGCCGCCTCAGCAATGGAGGCGCAGAACATCGTCCATTCAGACTCAACGTCCCCCGGCTGCCCTGGAACATGGGCAAAATTCGTTCAGAGGCAAGAGTTGAAAATCCTTCTGACAGGGGAATCTCTCATTATGTTTGGGTCTGCCAAATCGGACGGGCATCTTCCGCCACGACAGGCACCGACCAACTTCCGGCCACAGCTCCAGTTGGCCGCCTCACTAATGGAGGCACGGAACATCGTCCACTCAGACTCAATGTCCCCCGCCTCCTCCGGGATGTGAGCAAAGTTATTTCGGAGGTGCGAGTTGAAATTCCTTCTGACAGGGGAATCTGCTCGCCGTTCCCAGCAGACCCTCACAATACGTTTTGGCCTGCCATGTCGTACTGGCATCTTCCCCCACCATCAGAGCCAACTCACCACCAGGTGTTGATCAGTTCACAGCTCCACCCCTCTCTTCACCAGAGTATCCAAGACATTCAGTTGCAAGTCCAATGACACGGCCACAAAGTCGATCATTGAAATGCGACCTTGGATGTCCTGGTGCCAAGTGCAGGTGGACAGACACCCTTATGCCTGAACATGGTATTCATTATGGACAATCTGTGATGAGAACAGAAGTCAAGTAACAAAACACTACTCGGATTCTGATTGGTGGACCTGTTTTTCCCAATCACGCCCTTCCAGGTCTCACTGTCATTGCCCACGTGGGCATTAAAGTCCCCCAGTAGAATGATAGAGTACCCAGCGGGAGCGTTCTCCAGCACTCTCTCTCAGGTCTCCAAAAAGGGTGGGTACACTGAACTGCTGTTGACCCACCTCCAGGTAAGGGAAACCTGAATTTACTTTTCTTATTCGTCATCAGGGTTATGGAGCTGTACTTTGTTTGGTCAATTTGAATCAATAAGTTAAAAAAACAAGAAAAAAGAAATGGTCATACTGAATGTAAGTGACAAAGTAACTTTTGGTATTTTACTTGAGTCTTTCCATGAATGTTAGAATTTATTAATTATTATCCCTTCATTTAGTCAAAAGTGACTTTGACAAAAGATGTAAATAATACTACACACGTAGTGTAGAGGGAATTTCATGTAAATTTTTAACTTTTTGTTGTTCAGAGTTCCCAAGAGGTGTACATGGCTATTGATGACTCAGGGTGAATACAACCTCAGGCCGAGTACTTCGAAAATGACATTGTGAAAAATAAGTCCGCCTCTCATTCTGTATGAAATCATCCATACTTATGTTTGTTAAGCTTTCTTAAGCGAGGTCTTAAAATAGGGGGGAACTGACTAGCGTATTTTCCTTTACTGTCGTTGTTTGCACATGCATACATGCGATATGGCTGTCTTTTTTTTTTTCCTTTTCTCGTGGCACGCCTCGCGGTCGACCAAAACTCCCTTGCGATCAACGCATTGAGCACCCCTGCCTTAGAGAGAATGCTGGAGAGCCCTCCCTCTGGGGACTGCATCATTCTGTTGGGGGACTTCAATGCCCACGTGGGCAATGACAATGAGACCTGGAAGGGCGTGATTCAAAAGAACGCCTCCCCCCGATCAGAACTCAAGTGGTGTTCTGTTACTGGACTTCTGTGCTCATCACAGATTGTCCATAACAAACACCATGTTCAGGCATAATAGTGACCACATGTGCACCTGGCACCAGGACACCCTAGGTCGCAGTTCGATGATCGACTTTGTGGTTGTGTCATCGGACTTGCGACCGCATGTCTTCGACACTCGGGTGAAGAGTGGGGCGGAGCTGTCAAATCATCAGCACCTGGTGGTGAGTTGGCGCCGATGGTGGGGAAGATGCCGGTCCGACGTGGCAAACCCAAACGTATTGTGAGGGTCTCCTGGGAACTGCTAGCAGATTCCCATCAGAAGGAATTTCAACTGCCACCCCCGAAAGAACTTTTCTCACGTTCTGGGGAAGGCGGGGACATTTAGTCCAAGTGGATGATGTTCCACATGGGAGGAAATCTGTGAGGCCATGGAGAACTGATTAATTTGAAGAACTCAATTCCACCAACACGCCTTCCCATGAGGAAGCAGAGTCTGGGTTCTTTGAGGCGAGCTCTTCTATAGCTCCTCAGTGGCAGGACTCTGGGGGTGGATGAGATTCTCCCGGAGTTCCTAAAGACTCTGAATGTTGTGGAGATGTCCTGATTGACACACCTCTGGAACATCTCATGGACATCGGGGATCATGCCTTTGGATTGGCAGACTGGGGTGGTGGTCCCCCTTTTTAAGAAGGGGGACCGGAGGGTCTGTTCCCACTATAGAGGGATTACTCTCCTCAGCCTCCCTGGTAAGGTCTATTCAGGGGTGCTAGAGAGGAAGGTCCATTGGGAAGTCGAATCTCGGATTCAGCAGGTCCAATGTGGTTTTGGTCCTAGCCGTGGAACCGTGGACCAGCTCTACACTCTCGGCAGGATCCTCAAGGGTGCATGGGAGTTCGCCCAACCAGTCTACAAGTGTTTTGTGGACTTGGAGAAAACGTTTGACCGTGTCCCTTGGGGAGTCTTATGGGGGGGTTCTTCAGGAGTATGGGGCACCTAACCCCCATGGTACAGGCTGTTCAGTCCCTGTTCACCCGGTGTCAGAGTTTAGACTGCATTGCCGACAATAAGTCCGACTCGTTTCCGGTAAGAGTTGGACTCCACCACGGCTGCCCTTTGTCACTGATTTTGTTCCTAACTTTAATGGACAGAATCTCTAGGCGCAGCCGAGACGTAGCGTGTGTCCGGTATGGTGGCCCTAGCATCGAATCTCTGCTCTTTGCAGATGTAGTCCTGTTGGCTTCATCAAGCCGTGATCTCAAACTCTCACTGGAGCAGTTCGCAGTGTGAAGGGGCGATGATGAGAATCAGCACCTTCAAATTTGAGTCAAGGTCCTCAGTCAGAAAAGGGTGGCATCCCCTCTCTGGGTCAGGGATGAGATCTTACCCAAAGTGATGGAGTTCAAGTATCTTGGGGTCTTGTTCATAAGTGAGGGAAGAATGGAGCGGGAGATCGACAGACAGGTTGGTGGAGGGTCTGCAGTAATGCTAATGTTGTGGTAAAGAGGGAGCTAAGCCAAATGGCAAAGGTCTTAATTTACCAGTTGATCTACGTTCCTTTGTTCACTTATTGACACGAGCTGTAGGTTGTGACCGAAAGAACAAGATCCCCGATACAAGCGGCTGAAATGACTTTCCTCTGCAGGCACTCCCTTAGAGACAGGGTGAGAAGCTTGGTCATCCGGGAGGAGCTCAGTGTCGAACCGCTGCTCCTTCGCATTGAGAGGAGGCAGATGAGGTGCCTGGGGCATCCCTGATGAGGTGTTCCGGGCATGTCCCATTGGAAAGAGACACCGGGGACGACCCAGGCCAGCCGAGAGACATAGTCTCTCCAGCGTGTCCTGGGATTGCCTCTGGATCCCTCTGGAAGACGTGGATGGGGAAAGGGTAGTCTGGCTATCCCTGCTGAAGCTACTTCCCCACTGACCCAACCCAGAGAAGTGGTAGAAAATGGATGGATGGATGGATGGATGGAAAGGACTCACAATCCCACTGGTGAAAGTTTAAAAAAAAAAACATCCTTAATAACATGCACATTTGCACACGTGGTGGTGTTGATGTTCAGCTAACCATTTATGTCCATCTTCAAAAAGCCAATCCATTCTTTTTATTAATTTATGTCAGGTTACCTACAGTAGTGTTCAAAATAATAGGAGTCCAGTGTGACTGACAAGATTAATCTACATTTTCAGTTCATATTTTCATTTTTTATTGCCACGTCAAACAAGTTACTAGTAGGTGCAGTAGTTTCTCATAAAAATATGGAAGTAAATGTGCCACCAGCATTTGAATTAAAAATGCCACAGAATATGTTATGTTGTAAAATTCACATTATTTCAGAGTGATCAGATTTTCAATGGCTGTATTTCAGTTTAACTTTTCAATGTTAACAAATTCGACACGAAAAATTTCAACCTTTAAAATTCAAACGCAATATTTTCAGAGTCCTGGGATTCAACTGGCTAGAATTCGCTGTCTGAAATTCAACGTCTAAATTCTGTGTTAAGAAGGCAAGGTGACTTCAGGTCAGAACACAACTCTCAGGCAATCTAGTTACGCTTTCTTAGTACGTGACATCATGTAACACATTAAGGGTTATACATTTTGTGAAAATCAGGTGGCCCTATTTGAGGATGAAGCCAGCACTTGTTGAACATGCATTTCTCCTTGAAATAATAAGGAAAATGGTTAAATCACATTGCTCAGAAGTACTCTGTACATTGATTAAATGTTTGATTGGAGAGGGCAAACCTGATAGAGGTACAATAAATTATAGGCTGTTCAGCTAAAATGATTTTTAATGCCTTAAAATGGAATGCAAAACCAGAGACACGTGGCAGAAAACGGATGACAACCATCAAAATGGCTCAGCCAATAATCAACTCCAGGATGATCAAAGACAGTCTGGATTTACTTGGAAGTACCGTCACAGTGAGAAGACGTCTGTGTGAAGCCAATCTATTTCAAAGAATCCCCTGCAAAGTCCCTCTCCGGAAAAAAACGCATGTGCAACTGAGGCTACAATTTGCCAAAGAGCATATCAACTGGCCTCAAAAGAAATGGAGGAACATATTGTAAAAGGGAAAAAGGAAGTAAAATTGTTCTCTTTGGGTGGAGGGGCCAGGGACAGTTTGTGAGACTACCTCCAAATTTTGAATTCAAGCCACAGTACACAGTGAAGACAGTGACATGTGCTGGTGCAAGTATCATAATTTGGGCACGTTTCTCTTACGATAGTGTTGGGCCTATTTATCGCATACCAGGGATCATGGATCCGTTTGCATCTGTCAAAATACTTCAAGAGGTCATGTTGCCGAAGACAATGACCCCAAAAACACTAGTCAACATGCAAAGTTTTGGTTCCAAACCAACAAAGTTAACGTCATGGAGTGGCCAGCCCAATCCCTGGATCGTCATCCAATTGAGAATTTGTAGTGACACCAAAAATGCTGTTTCCGAAACAAAACCAAGAAATGTAAATGGATTGTGGAATGTCATTAATGAATCTTGGAGTGGAATAACACCTGACAGGTGCCACAAGTTGGTTGACGCCATGCCACACAGATGTGAAGCAGTAATAAAAAAAAAAAAAAGTGGTCATACAACTAAATATTAGTTTAGTATTGTAAAGGATTGAGACAAAAAAGTTTGGATAAAATAGGGTGGTACCTTGACACCCGACTAACTTTACATGCGAGTTTTTGGAAATACGACGAGTTGCCGGGATAATTTTCTGCTTTGTCTCGTGAGGAAGGATTTGACGTTCGAACGACTGCTGGTAGACGTCGCCGCGATCGTTAAGATGCTGAAACGCACAGGTTCCGCTTAGCTTTTCGAGCTTCACTCGGTTTTCCATTTGTGCAGCTCTGATAGTATTTTGTTATTTTGTCTTTAGTACAAGTGAATTTTCCCCATTCGGCCCAAGAGAGCAACTACTACGGAAAGCGGTGAGGAAAAGAGGATGACATTTAATGGATGTGAATTAATACAAAACCACGAACAGTGTGTACGAGTGAGCAACTTGGCAAAGAGTTACAGTATGACTGTTCTACGTCAACCATATTGGAATACCCACAGTCAAGGGCGATGAAGAAAAGGAGTCACCACTGAGTTTTAGTCGCTTCTTATTCAACCTTTCAGGCAGCACACACGGTATGCTTGAACAATTAGTTGCTGCTCCACCACACAACGCCCCCCTCTCCGCTTTTAAAGGGGTACATCATTACAGATAGTGGATTTGAATATGTATGATTTTCAAGCAGAAGGAATCCAAGTTGATAATGCCAGCCAAGGGCGTGAAAATTAATTTGAAGCTACGGAGCTGACAACGGGACAATTCAAGGAGCGACAGATGCAGCAGCATAAGAGGTGCGGGGTGAGAGTTCTGACAAGGAGACAGAGGAGGAGGTTATCCTCTTCAACTGAGATAAAGGAAGTGTTTGGCAATGTGGGAGAAAGTTTCAGACTAAGAAATACCCAGAAATTGTTGCAACTGGTCGTGCTTTGGTGCTGTGGAATGACACGTGCCTTACACATTTCAGAAATAGTCAAAAAGAGGCACAAAGGTCCTTGGATACGTATTTTTTGAAATGGCCATCTGTTGACACAGAAGAATGCGTTGCAAAAAAAGCACAAAGTTGTGCAAGAGAAAAGATCCGAATATAATTAAGCAAAACTGAATAAAGAGAAGCAATTAAGTTCATTCTAGTTCATTCAGTGTAAACTAACATTAAGCCAAGCACTAAGTAAAGTGATACAAAATAAGTTCAGCAAAAGTGAAAGAAAAACAAACATTGCAATTAATTTCAGAGGTAGAGTACAAAGAAGAGACTGAGCGAAAGTGAGTGAGAAACCACCTCCTCCACAATCATCCTCCATCTGCCTTCTCCATCAGTATCTTCTGTTACCAAAAGTCATCTCGTCTCTGAGGTAAGTTCATTTAAAAAAAAAAGCAGTTCCTTTCTTTCCATTTTCTTTTATGTTTTTATACAATACAATATTTATTAATAAATACACTTATTTAGAGATGTGGGGGGGGGAATCATCTGACATTTTGGGGGCTGGAACAGATTAATGGAATTTACATTCATTTCAGTGGTGAAATCCACTTTGACATAAAACCAACTTCAGAAAAGTGCTCAGTCACGGGACAAATTAAACTTGTATCTCAAGGTACCACTGTAGTTTTGAGTTTGTAAAGTCAACAGCAGACTATTTTTTAACACACCCCTTTCAACAAATTGGCCAATTGCACAGCCTTAAGAGTGTGTATATCATGAACAGTGGATCTTGTTGATTTTCTGAGAATCTACTGCACTTACTGGTAACTTGTTTGATATGTAGCAATAAAAAAATATATACAGAAAACGTGGATTCATCTAGTCAGTAACAATGGATTGCTATTATTTTGAAGACTACTTGAAGTGATTTCTTGATCCAGCAAGTATGGTGGTAATCACGTTTGGGTGTTGCTTGTGAAATTGAACTCACCTTTCCCAAATTTGTGGTTATTCAGTGACTTTGTGATTTAGCAAGTGTTGGAAAGGCAATTACTTTACCCACAGAAGGTCAGAAAGGTTTGGATTTTTTTGGGTGACTTGAATTGAATTGTCATCTAAAAACTGTATTTGGTATTTCCTAGGGTTATCTGAGTGATCATAAATTTTGTTTGATGATTTGAAATATTTGTGTGTGATGGATATGCAAAAAAAAAAAAAAAAAAAAATCCAGAGGGGGCAAATACTTTTTTCATGGCATTGTGTGCTACACTAAGTCTAAAACAGCAAAATGTGGAAAACGTGAAACACTGAGTACTTTCTGGTGGAACTGTATATGCATTTCCCCATTTATTTATTTAATATTTTGTTTGTCATTTTTATTGTTTTTATGCCATATAAAATGTTTTTATCTCTTTGTTTTCAAATGCTTTTAATCATGTAAAGCACATTGTGTATGAAATGCGCTATACCAATAAATTTGCTTTGCTTTGCTTATTGGTGATTACATTCTTGTTAAACCAGTTGAATTTAGAAGATATACACAAATATTGCTCTCCTAATTTAATATTCATGGTGGTGATCTAAGACCCAAAGTTGGACCTCCCTTAAACATAGAATTTGTGAACAAACAAATTACGTCAATATTTTGCACATGAATATGCCATAACAATCAAAATGTAATTGTTTTTCCTCTATTAATTGGAACAATTGCAGCGACATGTCAATCTTTCATGAATCCCTTGAGGGTAAAACAATTCACTGTGCATTCTTGTTGGGAGAATCCACATTGAATGAACATTGACAGAGGGTTTTGGTGTTTAAACCCACACGGAGGAATCTGATCTGTGGCAAAAGTGAAGAATTTCAACATTACCATTTCCAATAAGGCCGGGGAAAAAACAAAACAAAAACATATGGAACCCATTAACAAAGCGAGCCGTAAACACATACGTAACTCACTTAAACAAACTCAGTTATGAAACTATTGGGAAATACTGAGGATGTTTTTTTTTTTTTTAATGACCTGGTACAACAAACTTTTGAAATAATTTATTTAGTTATACAAACAGAAAACACCTCTTCATTTGTCATAAAATAGGTAGGTCTTAGCAGGGTTTAGGAAATCTTTTTGATCCATATTTAGTCCATGTTTACGCAGACTGCTCTCCACACTACAAAAACTATTAGTTTTTTGGACTCACAATTGGGCTCAGTTGTTTTCATCTATAGAAGTATACAGTATTACTAATGCTACTTTCAATGTGACATGTTTGATCCATGCCTTTGGATACATCAGAAAAGTGGTCATTTCTCAACCTCTTTCCATGATCTATTGATCTTTCTTTGTGTCAAACTCACATTCTGCAACTGACAATTTACTGTATTTGACAGAATTAAATTCAAGTTTTATTTATTACGATTGGTTTCTTCCACCTTGGAAAGCACTCCACATAATCAATCAGACAAACCATTCACGGCTGGGTTAAGAGTTAATGTTGAATGTGAAGACTAAGAAGAACTTGCATGTCAATTAGTCCTGTGCTTTAGCTTCCAATGGGGGGGGGGGGGGGGGTGAAATGGCACTAAGGGTAGCATTTGGGTAGATGTGTACCACCAGGAGCAATAGCGTTTTAAAAAATGGATAAAATTACAGATCTGACTGAAAACAATGGAGATGGATTACTGCATCAGCTATAACTGGAATAGAAATCAAATAAAGTACTTTTTTCCATTTTGTACTCATCCATTATTCTCAATATTTTCCCTATAAAATGGGAGCGTTTTATACTTGGAACAGATGTCCTAGTATAAAATCTTACTGTCAAAAGGCTACAGCTCATTAAAATAATCATTTATATCAGTTCTCCAAGGGCGTTGGCCGTTACAAGTTCAATAGGCAGCTTGGCCTCTCCCTTCCATCAAACTGATCGTCAACCAAGCAGCTCAAGATGTGATCTTCATGTGTTGGTCTTCAGACAAGCTCAAGTACCTGTGCAAAGAGAAAACAGATTGTATGTCAACATGACCACAGTTGATGGTTCGAAGCAGATATTACATTGTTGTAAGATCCACTCCACTGTAATCAAAATAAAAGTGTAAGAACAAGTAACTTTAGTCCGATAACATGGTCTTTAATGTTCTTTAATGAAACATGAACTTTCAGGCATTCAGTCAGTTATTGCATGTAAGTGATCATGTGGGTGGAAATGTTCGCCTTTGAGGTGGCAGTTACAATTTTTTTTCAAGATTTCCCAATGTGTGTGTGTGTTTAGATTTTTCCGTAACCAATAAACATAGAAAATGCTCAACTTTAAATTAAGATGACATACAGTATATTAATTTAAATGAGTAGCTGCATGTACTATTGTTGGTATTATTTTGTAGCCTATAACTTAGGGAATATGATGGAAGCATGTCTGACTTTTTTTCCATCTTTAAGAGGTCACTGATGCTATTTTGGTACATTCATCTGACTTTGATGCAGGCAACATGGGTTCAGTTCTCATTCAGTGAAGGTATGAATGTGAGATCAGAATGGATGTATTGTCACTCTACATTTGCCCTGTGACTAACTTGCAACCAGCCCAACGGAGAGTCTGCTTTTTGCCTGAAGTCTGCTGGTGTATGATACTCCTTTTTGCAACCCATAATAGGATAAGTAGTATAGAAAATAGATGGATGGATCATGATGAGGTATTGCAAAAAAAAAACCTAAAAATAAATTACAGAGGGCAAATCATGTTTAATATATTCAATCGTTTACTTAAAAGTGCCCCAAATGTTTAGGATTGTGCTGCTTCATTATATACAATGATGAAAATAAGTATTTCAACACCCTGCTAAGTTCTCCCACTTAGAAATTATGGTGCGGTCTGAAATTTTCATTGTAGTTGCATGTCCACTGTGAGAGACAATCTAAAAAGAAAAATCCAGAAATCACAATGTATGATTTTTTAACGATTTACTTGTGCGATACAACTGCAAATAAGTATTTGAACACCCGAGAAAACCATTGTTAATATTTGATACAGTAGCCTTTGTTTGCAATTACAGAGGTCAAACGTTTCCTGTAGTTGTTCACCAGGTTTGCACACCCTGCAGGAGGGATTTTGGCCCACTCCTCCACACAGATCTTCTCTAGATATGACAGGTTTCTGGGCTGTCGCTGAGAGGAACGAGTTTTCAGCTCCCTCCAAAGATTGTCTATTGGGTTTAGGTCGGGAGACTGGCTAGGCCATGCCAGAACCTTGATATGCTTCTTATGGAGCCACTCCTTGGTTTTCCTGGCTGTGGGCTTCGGGTCATCTTCAATGCTCTGACTGAGGGAAAGAGGTTGTTCCCCAAAATCTCATAATACATGGGCCCAGTCATCCTCTCCTTAATACAGTGCAGTTGTCCTGTCCCATGTGCAGAAAAACACCCCCAAAGCATGATGGTACCCCTCCCCTGCTTCACAGTAGGGATGTTCTTGGAATGGAACTTATCATTCATCTTCCTCCAAACACGGTAAGTGGATTTATGACCAAAAAGTTCAATTTTGGTCTCATCTGACCACAAAACTTTCACCCATGACTCCTCTGTATCATGCGAATGGTCATTGGCAAACTTAAGACGGACCTTGACATGTGCTGGTTTAAGCAGGGGAACCTTCCATCCCATGCATGATCTAAAACCATGATTCATGAGTGTATTACCAACAGTCACCTTGGAAACGGTGGTCCCAGCTCTTTGCAGGTCATTGACCAAGTCCTGTCGTGTACTCCTGGGCTGATTCCTCACCTTTCTAAGGATCATTGAGACCCCACGAGGTGATATCTTGCATGGGGCTCCACTCCGATTGAGATTGACCGTCCTGTTTATCTTATATTTTCTAATGATTGCTCCAACAATGGACCTTTTTTCACCAAGCTGTTTGGCAATTTCTCCGAAGCCCTTTCCAGCCATGTGGAGTCATACAATTTTGTCTCTAGTTTCTTTGGACAGCTCCTTGGTCTTGGCCATGTTACAAATTTCAGTCTTACTGATTGTATGGGGTGGACAGGTGTCTTTATGCAGCTAATGACCTCACACAGGTGCATCTGATTCAGGATAATACATGGAGTGGAGGTGGACTTTTAAAGGCGGACTAACAGGTCTTTGAGGGTCAGAATACTGGCTGATAGGTTTTCAAATACTCATTTATAGCTGTAGCACACAAATCGTTAAAAATTCATACAATGTGATTTCTGGATTTTTCTTTTTAGATTATCTCTTTCACAGTGGACATGGACCTACAATGAACATTTCAGACCCCTCCATGATTTCTAAGTGGGAGAATTTGGAATATAGTAGGGTGTTCAAATACTTATTTTCTTCACTGTAAATAAAACTGGCTTGAAACCAGTCACCCCAAATGCAAAGAATGTGACTTTTATTTTTCTACTTCACATTGTACATTGAATATGTTTGAGTTGATTATCAGACACGAGTACATGTGAGGAAACACTGGCACTGATTTCTCCTCTCCCCAGTATCGAACATAACTCAATTCACAAAAGTTAAGAGAATATTGGTAAGTACTGAAGTTTTTTTTTTTTTTTTTAATGATCTGGTACAACAAACTTAAAACAACATTCAGTTATACATTATTTATATATGTGTGTGTGTGTGTGAACAATGTGTGAAATGACGCACACTCAAATGTATGTAAGGGTACATAATTACCATTACAATAAGGCTGCGGTGAGAAGTGCAATGTTTACTTCTAAGTTCTCTGGGACAGTGAGCCTCCCCACAGAAAATCTAAAGAGCTGGGACCTCTAATACTTTACTATTTTCTTGCAGTTGTTTCCACTGAGGCATACACACTGGTTTAAATGTGGAAAATGAAAATTTTAGTTCCAATTTAAAAATCCACCTCAATGTTGTGATATTTCAAATCAAAATGTTACGTGTGTGATCTGCCAAAAATATTTATGTCTCCTCGCCCAAACATTTGTCTTTAAAAGTGTTCAGTGTTAAGACCTGAGGTATCCCTGCCTTCTTAACACTGAATTTAATTGCACCCAGTTGAATCTCAGGAGACTGAAAATATTGCGTTTGAATTTTGAAGGTTTAATTTTTTTTATATGGAAAATTTGTTAACATTGAAAAGTTATACTGAAATACAGCTATTGAAAATGTGATCACTGAAATAATGTGAATAATACAACATAAAATTTTCAGTGCCGTTTTTAATTCAAATCCTGGTGGCACAAATGTAATTCCATAAACTGATTTAAAAAAAAAAAAAAAGAATTTGAAGGACACTTGAGAACCATTCTTTGTACCATCTATTAGAAATCTCATTCTCATTTTGAAGACAAAAGGGGTGTTTCTATCTTAAATCTGAGCAAAATAATATATTTTCATTAAACTTGAAAATGATAAAATTTCAAGTTTTTACACATCCTGAAACATCTGTCCTGGTTGACTTTTGTAGTGTTCTTAGATCCGCGTAAGGGTTTGGACCCAATATTTTGAGACAGTGTGCATATAAAATTTGATAGGTACCGAAGACAAGCATTTCAAAGCACAATTAACGATCATGAAGTGGAAAGCTGTGGATTAATATAATTTTGTAAACTACAAGATAGGTGTTTGAACCTTAATTGTTCCTTGACTGTTCGCAGCAATCAACACATTTGACTCCTGAAAGAGAAAAATATTTTAAAAACAGAAATACAAAAGAACCCCAAGGGGACAATAGGTGATATATAAGAGCAAGACCAGTAGTAAACATTCATAATCCAACATAAAAGCAAGTGATGTTTGTAAAATAGTGAAAAGAACTCACTCCGTCAGGCAGAGCCCTCCAACAGACAGCACTGACAAACTCATTGGTGTCATCTTCTTTCTTATCTTTATCAAGCACACTCTTTACTGTGTCAAACTTGAAGGTTAAAAGTGTCTTGGAAAGTCCTTTGTAGTACAGATACAAGGAATTGTTCTCACTGCCTGCAAACACAAAACCAGAAATAGCTTTGTATTGCAGCACTGTTCCTCCTTGGCTGTGGTAGTCAGGGAAATGCAGTACAATAATGGAATTATGCACAGTCAATTTCTTTACATATGAGAGCAAAGAACCAAAAACATTTACCACAGGCAATATAGTCTCCATTAGAGGCCAGGCCAACAAAGTTCTTCTCATTGATGTGACCCTTGAAGGAGCGCAGGCAATGAGGTTTGTTGACATTCCACAGCTTCAGCTGACTGTCTGTCGACCTGAGGTGATTCAGTGAATGAGCAAGTTTTTTTATGAGGATATTTTGATGTTAATATTGGATTTTGGGCAGCATGATTAGAGCAAAAACAATTTCCAGAGAACTTTCTATCAAGTTGGGATTTCCCTTCTGGTCTTAAACTCCTTTTAGGACCCACCAGATTGAGCCTGTGGCGCTGCAGTGAGAAATCAGAGTATACCTGGTGGCACTCTTCTACAGGACTACATTGGGCTGAAGTAGAACAGTATTAACCAACTCTTGATTATTTCAACTATGACATAATTAGGGACATAATTAGAACTCTTCGTTCTTTGGCAGAGGCCTGGAGTTCTTAATCAGATAATCCCCACTGGCTCTTGGATATCTCCGTTAAAAGTTTCTCTCCCCCCATGTAAGAATCTTCAAAGAGTGGTTAGTAAAAAAAAAAAATTAATGAATATGCTGGGATAGGCTCCAGCACTCCTGTGACCCTTGTCAGGATAAGCGGCTTTAAAAAAATTGAAAAATTGAATTGAAACTTTTTATAAAGGGAAACATTTTGACCCAAGAAGCAGATTTCAACTTTCATTCAACCTATCAGATGATAATAGAATGAATGTTCAAACAAATTGAGAGTATTCACTTCTGCAGGTTCATTTTACTGAAGCATAATTTGACAAAAATTAAAACCACTAACATAGAAAACCCATAGCTAGACACAGACAAAGTAGACTTACGCAGAAACGATCTCCTCTCCATTAACAAACTTAGCATAAGAAACAGCTTTCCGATGGCCTTTGAAGACCATGATTGGCTGCTTAGTGTTGCGGAGGTCATAGTAATGGACACAGTGATCTGCAGGAAAACAGAAAAGGGGATTGTATCAAGAAATTGTCAGGATTCTCACTGTCCGTTTGCCACCTTGTCCACATTCTCTACATTGGCGAATCATAATTGCCTACGTTAAAAAAGAAAACCCCTTCCTGATTAAAGTGAGCCTGCACATTCTACTGTTTGTGAGCATTGGCAGCGGTTTAGTTTTTACTTTGCTTCGTAAACGACTTCATTCCGGCGTCTAGCTGTTACCGGGTAAGCAGTTAGGCTCAGGAGCGGTCAAAGCTGCGGTAAGTGGCGTTTCCGGGAAGACAGGACCTTATGCTGCTGCCTGCCGCTGAATTGAAGAGTGCATTTTATTTACGCAATGTACATTTGAAGTATTGCTCGTTAATGTGTTCAGCAATTCACAATATTTTTCGCAACTAGGTAGCTGCCTTCATCAATGCATAACCCGCTAATCCATTTGGCCAGTCATACCAAGCAGTGGTGCTGGCCCAAGGCGAACACAGCCCCCCACCTCTCAATTTTACATGAACTGACAAGTACAACATTAACATTAATTATAGGTTACCATTTGAACTGCACCTCTCTCTCTCTCTCTCTCTCTCTCTCTCTCTCTCCTCTCTCTCTCTCTCTCTCTCTCTCTCTATATATATACATACACACACACGCACATCTTGGTGATGAAAAGCTTCTGTCGCGTTAAAAACCTAAAAAGAAAAATCCAGAAATCAATGTATGATTTTTTTTTAACGATTTGTGTGATATAAATAAGAATTTAAACACCTGAGATGTTAATATTTGGTACAGTAGCCTTTGTTTGCAATTACAGAGGTCAAACGTTTCCTATAGTTGTTCACCAGGTTTGCACACACTGCAGGAGGGATTTTGGCCCACTCCTCCAAACAGATCTCTAGATCAGACAGGTTTCTGGGCTGTTGCTCAGAAACACGGAGTTTCAGCTCCCTCCAAAGATTTTCTATTGGGTTTAGGTCTGGAGATTGGCTAGGCCATGCCAGAACCTTGATATGCTTCTTACGGGGCCACTGCTTGGTTTTCCTGGCTGTGTGCTTCAGGTTATTGTCATGTTGAAAGACCCAGCCACAACCCATCTTCAATGCTCTGACTGAGGGACAGAGATTGTTCCCCAAAATCTCACAATACAAGGCCGCGGTCATCCTCTCCTTAATACAGTGCAGTCGTCCTGTCCCATGTGCAGAAAAACACCCCCAACGCGTGATGCTACCCTTCCCATGCTTCACAGTCGGGATGTTGTTGTTGGGATGGAACTCATTTGTGTTCCTCCAAACACGGTTAGTGGAATTATGACCAAAAAGTTTAATTTTAGTCTCATCTGACCACAAAACCTTCACGCATGACTCCTCTGTATCATGCAAATGGTCATTGGCAAACTTTAGACGTGCCTTGACATGTGCTGGTTTAAGCAGGGGAACCTTCCGTGCCATGCATGATTTCAAACCATGTCTTAGTGTATTACCAACAGTCACCTTGGAAACGGTGCACCCATCTTTTTTTCAGGTCATTGACCAAGTCCTGTCGTGTCGTCCTGGGCTGATTACTCACCTTTCTAAGGATCATTGAGACCCCACGAGGTGTTATCTTGCATGGGTCTCTACTCTAATTGAGATTGACCATCATGTTGAGCTTCTTCTATTTTGTAATGATTAAAAGGGACCTTTTTTCACCGAGCTGCTTGGCAATTTCTCCGTAGCCCTTTCAAGCCTTGTGGAGTTGTCCAATTTTGTCTCTGTTGTCTTCGGACAGCTCTTTGGTCTTGGCCATGTTGCAAGTTTGAGTCTTACTGATTACATGGGGTGGACAGGTGTCTTTATGCAGCTAACGACCTCACACAGGTGCATCCGATTCAGGATAATATATGGAGTTGAGGTGGACTTTTAAAGGCAGACTCACAGGTCTTTGAGGGTCAGAATTCTAGCTGATTGGCAAGTGTTGAAATACTTATTTGCAGCTGTATCACACAAATCGTTAAAAAAACAAAATCATACATTGTGATTTCTGGATTTTTCTTTTCAGATTATCTCTCTCAAAAATGGAGAGACATTTGGTCCCAATGACATATCAGTGGAGGTAATGAAGCAATTTGGTGAGGTGGCTGTGGAGTTTTTGACCAACTTATTCAATAGAATACTAGTGGGAGAGAAGATGCCAGAAGAATGGACGAAAAATGTGCTAGTCTCCATTTTTAAGAACAAAGGTGATGTTCAGAACTGTGGAAACTACAGAGGAATAAAGATGATAAGACACAAAGTTATGGGAAAGAGTAGTGGAGGCGAGACTCAGGACAGAAGTAAGGATCTGCGAGCAACAGTATGGTTTCATGCCTAGAAAGAGGAGCACAGATGCACTATTTGCCTTGAGGATGCTCGTGGAAAAGTACATAGAAGGTCAGAAGGAGCTACATTGTATCTTTGTAGACCTACAGAAAGCAAATGACAGCGTACCAAAAGAGGAACTGTGGTACTGCATGCGCAAGTCTGGTGTGGTGGAGAAATATGTTGGAATAGTACAGGACATGTATGAGGGCAGTATAGCAGTGGTGAGATGTGCCATTGGTGTGTCAGAAGAACTTAAGGTGGAGGTGGGACTGCATCAGGGTTCCGCGCTGAGCCCCTTTCCTGTTTGCAGTAGTAATGGATAGGCTGACAGACGAGGTTAGACTGGATTCCCCTCGGACCATGATGTTCGCAGATGATATTGTGATCTGCAGTGAAAGCAGGGGACAGGCGGACGAACAATTAGAAAGATGGAGGTACGCATTGGAAAGGAGAGGAATGAAGATTAGCCGAAGTAAAATAGAATATATGAGGATGAATGAAAGGGGTGGAGGAGGAAAAGTAAAGTTCCAGGGAAAAGAGATAGCGAAGGTGGACGACTTGGGTTCAGCAATACAGAGCAATGGAGAGTGTGGTACGGAAGTGAAGAAACAGGTCCAAGCGGGGTGGAACAGTTGGCGGAAGGTGTCTGGTGTTCGCAGTGACAAAAGAGTTTTCGCCAGGATGAAGGGCAAAGTTTTTAAAACAGTGGTGAGAGGCTGGTTATGATTTACGGATTAGAAACGGTGGCCCTGAAGAAACAAAAGGAAGCAGAACTTGAGGTAACAGAAATGAAGATGCCGAACTTTTCGCTTGGTGTGAACAGGTTGGATAGGATTAGAAATTAGCTCATTAGAGGGACAGCCAAAGTTGAATGTTTTGGAGACAAAGTGAGAGAGAGCAGACTTCGATGGTTTGGACATGTTCAGAGGCGAGAGAGTGACTATGTTGGTAGAAGGTTGCTGAGGATGGACCTGCCAAGCAAAATAATGAGATGAAGCCCAAAGAAAAGGTTGATGGATGTTGTGAGGGAGGATATGATCAGACTTAGATGCTTTGGACATGTTCAGAGGCGAGAGTGGGAGTATGTTAGTTGAAGGGTGCTAAGGATGGAGCTGCCTGGTAAAAGAGCAAGAGGAAGCCCAAAGAAAAGGTTTGTGGATGTTGTGAGGGAGGACATGAGGACTGTGGGTGTAAGAGAGGATGCACGAGATGGGCTTAGTTGGAAAAAGATGACACGCTGTGGCGGCTCCTAACGGGACAAACCGAAAGAAAAAGAAGATTATCTAACAGTCGACATGCACCAACGATGAAAATTTCAGACCCCTCCATGATTTCTAAGTGGGAGAACTTGAAATACAGCAGGGTGTTTAAATACTTGTTTTCTTCACTATATTTGCAAAGATGTTACTGTGAACAAGAAGCTTGTCTACAACAAGTCGTATCAGACAAATCAGGTCAATTAAATTAAAACAAAAACAAAAGCCAAAGAGTTTACTATTGTTTTATCATTTGCAATTTGTGCAGGAGCCAGCTCTTATAGTGAGGGTTCATACCTCTCGCCCCCTGGGAAAACCACTGAATTTGAGGATTACAACAACCATATTATTGACATCCATTTGAAAATGTGATTGCATAATTCTACCATCCCCATTTAAAAGTATTTGGATTTTTCACACGACTTTGCGAATTATTTACTCTCAAAAGAATTTTCCCCATTTAAAATCATCATCCCAAACAGAACATGGCTAATTATTATTGCATTTTACCTGAATGATAGGTTGTTTTGGCGGCACAGTGGGCGACTCGCTAGAGAGTCTCACTCACTGTTTTGAGCACTGGGATTTAAATCCCGACCCTGCCTGTGTAGAGCTTCCATGTTCTCCCTGTGCCTCTGTGGATTTTCTCCAGGGACTCCGGTTTCCTCACACATCCCAAAAACATACAAGAAGTGGAGACTCTAAATTGCCCCTAGTTATGATTGTGAGTGTGACCGTTGTCTGTCTCCATGTTCTCTGTGATTGGCTGGCAACCAGTTCAGGGTGTACCCCACCCTCCTCCCTGTTGACAGCTGGAATAGGCTCCAGCACTCCTGTGACCCTTGTGAGGATAAGTGAATGAGATAATGGATTAGAATCTTATCTAGATCAGAGGTGGCTAATGTGCGGCTCTCGAGCGGCATGTCGGTCTTTGCCTCCTTTCATCCGGCTTTCGAAAATGGCACGGATGCATATTGAAGTTGTTTTTTTAATGTGCGTACACTTGTCTTCACACATTTCATTTTTTGTAAAAGAGTGAAATGTGTTTAACATCTCAGACAATAAAAATAAAGATCGACTAAAAGTAAATGTTTTTTTTTTTCTACTTCCAAATTTGCCAATACAGACAAATTTACAAACTTTCAAATATAAATAAAAAATAAAAGAAAATCATTGCTTCTTGTAAACCCAATGATTATAGTGGACCACAGTTAACAGTTGTACAGACGATAAATGTATAAACACAACTAAGATGAAAATATTACCCGCACAGCCAAAGGCGAGATGATACCGAGAAGTTGGGCTGAACTTAACACAGCAGACATTAGCCTTAGCTTCAATGCTGGCCACAGAGTTGTCCAGATTGGTTGACCACAACTTCACTGGCAATCAAAAATACACAATGACAGCATTCAATCATTTTTAAAAGTTAGGTGTAGCAGAAGTATTTTTGTTTTTTTTTTACAGTGAAAATATAGGCAATCATATCCTGATTCCGATGCTGGAAAATGATAACATACATTGATTCTATCTGGTGCGGAATAAAAAAAAAAATGTACTCTTCACTTACCTTTGGCGTCATCAGAGCCAGATGCTAACAACTTTGGGTCCATCAGATTAAAGTCAACACTCCAGCACCGTTTCTCATGCTCCTTTAAATAAGGAGGATGAAAAGGATCATTCAGTGATGTCGTTGTAATTACAAGAGGAAGGTTTGACGCCAGCAATGTGTTTCTAACACCTTGATGTAAGTACCTGGTAGACTTTGGACCTATGACCGGTAAATCCATCCCATAATATGACTGTACCCTCATAGTCGCTGCTGGCCAGGAGGTTCTTGTGATAGCTACTCCAGCTGATACAGCTGTAATCAATAAGGTTGGGATTACATTAGTTGTAATAGTGACATTAGTATGAACCAGATCCATGAAATGACATCCCTTTTTTTTTTTGGGGGGGGGGGGGGGGTCACCTGATTTTAGAGTTGCAAGTCATTTCATTGACAGGATAGTGAATGTCCACTGCATCTTGGATCACAGTGCCGTACTCAAACACCTTGATCTTCTTGGTCACACCAGCGATGGCAAAGTAGTCACAATCACGGTCAAACTCAATGCTGTACAAAGACGTGAATTAAGGGGAGAACGCTATCAACATATCTCAACAGGTCAGAACAATCGGAGGTTGTAACAAAAACTACCCCAATCTTCTTTTTAAACCTATGCTTAACATGGCAATATGATAAACACAATCGTACTGTGAGAAAAACAAACGAGAATACATTTAATAAAAAGTAATAATGGAATCCTGGGTTTTAGAATGGCATTTACTAATAAGTTCCCACTATTGTATAAAACAATCTTAATTTCATCTTTTTTTTTCCCAGTTTACAATACAATTACATGGCTTCCTACTCGGATAAATGAAATGTCCCTAAAACCAAAATGAGAAGCAGAGGTTATTTAGAATGTATTTGTTTTAGATTTGTCTGGGGCTTCTTTACCACCACTAACTGTACCGATGCCCAGCTGTTGGCTGTTGTGGCTCTTCAATTTTGTTAGTGGAGTGCAATGTGCAAGACAAATGGCCACTAGTGCTAGAACACGCCCAAACTACATACTGTGGTCACATTACTTTCTTTTGTTGAGGAAAAGTTATTTCACTCCTGTGTTGTCTGATCAGTGACATTCTGAGTCTGCGATCCACTAATCTTTGACACGTGCACTAGTGCCTCTTCAATTCAATATAAAGGAACTCGGAGGCTTCAGAGCTGCATTGTCACATCCCGGCTCAGGCTCAATGCATGCAGCATTTCAATTATAAAGATAAGCAATCAAACAAATAAAATATTAACTTGTGGTCAAGTCAAAATTGTCAAAGTTCACTTGCTGTTTCTTTTTTTCCTTTCATGGAGTCAACATTTATTTCAAGTTTTTCACATCATGCGCCTTGCACTTCTGAAGGTAAGTTTGCTTGATTGCGAGCTTACTATCATGCAAACGTAATAAGGGCTCTTTATACTCCTGCACCCCCATTGCATCACACGACCAAGGCCTTGAGCTACGTAGCCTCTATGCGATGCATTGATGCGCACATGGCACAAATTCTCATTGCACGCAGAATCTCTTGTGATTGGTCTGTTTTAGTCAAATGCTGTCATGACATACTCAGCCACACATAGATACCTACTCCGCCGCCATTGAAATTAATATGCATATAAGACTTCTAAAGTCATTAATTGCAATTAATGTGTTATAAAAGCATTATTTGGTCATCTAGGTTCATTTGATCTAGCAGGCACTGTTACACGGTCACCATTGTTGGTGCTTTGTTCCTCGTTCTGGAAAGTAAACACAGCTTCCGGAATTGACCATAAAATGCTGTTCCACCTTTAAGTCACATGTAATGAAACACACACCTTTCAAAAAGTTCAACTTCCATCGTGTCACTCCTTATAATATTCTCCCAAAAGTTGTGGGAATCATTGAAATGTTTTTTTGCAAAAGGAAGATGAGCTTTTCTGTTTATTTTAATAAGCTGTGCTTTACGACTCAGAACTCAACCATGGATGTTGGCCCTGTCTTTCTTATTGTGTATGTCATGAACACTGACTACTGTCAACATGAACACTACTGAGGCAAGGAAGGCCTGTAGATCTTTTCAAGTTGTCAAGAGTTCCTATGTGGCTTCTTGAATGAGTCATTGCTATTCTCGGAGCAATTTTGTAGGCTGTCCACGCTTAGAAAGATTTTCCGCTGTTCCAGGTTTTCTCCATGTGAACATAATCCCTCTTCCTATGGCTCACTCGAATCCTATACAGTGCCTAGTGAAAGTATTCAGCCCCCTTGAACTTTTCAAGCTATGCCACATTTCAGGCTTCAAACAAAGATATATATATATATATATATATATATATATATATATATTTTTTTTTTTTGTCAAGAATCAACAACTAGTGGAACACCATCGTGAAGTGGAACAAAATGTATTGGATATTTTAAACTTTTTTAAAATAAAAACCTGAAAAGTGGGCCGTGCAATATCATTCGGCCCCTTTATTTTCAGTGCAGCAAACTCAGTCCAGAAGTTCAGGGAGGCTCTCTGATGATAATAAATAGAATCGACCTGTGTATAATCAAGTCTCCGTATAAATGCACCTGCTCTGTGATAGTCCCAGGGTTCTGTTTAAAGTGCAGACAGCATTATGAAGACCAAGGAACACACCATGCAGGTCTGAAATACTGTTGTGGAGAGTTTTAATACCAGATTTGAATACAAAAAGATTTCCCAATCTTTAAATATTTCAAGTACCAGTGTGCAAGCAATCATATCGAAATGGAAGGAGTATCAGTATTTTGTTAAGTTTTTAACAAAATCCAAGAAATTTCATTCCACTTCATGATTGTGTCCAACTTGTTGATTATTGACAAATTTTTACTATATTTTATATCTTTATGTTTGAAGCCTGAAATGTGCCGAAAGGTCGTTCAAGGGGGCTGAATACTTTCACAAGGCACTGTAGCTTTACAAATGAATTTTAAAACCCTTTCCATACTGATAGCTGTCAACTCCTTCATTTTTCAATTGTTCTGAAATGTCTTTGGATGGTGCCATTTTGTGGCAGAGCTTTTCAATCTTTTGTCGAGACAGTTTCTGTTTGTTATTTTTTTTATTGAACTGGTCTGGAGGTAATCATTTTGGTGTTTGAGTGAAAATTCAAAAATGTGATCAGACAATTATTTAGAGATTTTACATGGAGCATAATTACTTTTTTCAGACAAAGCCAGGTAACCCAAATGGTTTTCATTTCAAAATGTGTTAAAAAATATGTTAAGTTCACTTGGGTTATATCTGTCTGATATATATAATTTGCTTTATCTTAAAGGAATAGTTCGCTGAACAATGAAAAGCCTTAATTCAATAGGTCATGTCATATGTACTGTACTTTTAAAATTTTAGGTTAATCCGATATTTAATGGTGTTTTTATCGCCAATTACGAATTTTCATGGGCACCGCCATTTTGGCGAGTCACATGACCTAAAAAAAAAAAAAAGGAAGTGACGTCTCATGTGCGCCTCCTCTGCGCAAACACATTCACAGACGGCACTGATTTCTCGGCTTTTTCCTCATCTGCTGAAGAAATAGCAGCATCAGTTGATTGGGAAGACGGAGGAATACGTCCATACAGATTTGAACCTGTGGCTGTAAATAATGGTGAATATTTGGATAGATTTTCAGATGGGAATGACGCGGAGTCTGACTTGCTAACTAACCACAGGCGCAGAACAGTTGAAAGCTGATTGAGTGGAACAATAATTATGGAAACTTTTGACAAAGGTCGCTCAAAGGGGAGAAAAAAAAAAAAAATAAAAAGAGTACCACCGAAATTTTCAACAAGAATGGAGAGCATTTGTGGAGATGGAGGGTGTTTAAATTCACAGATGGGGACTATCCCAAAGCATTCGTACTCGACGTTGCCAATCAACATTTTGCCAACTTCGCAGAATGACAAGATAATCAAATGAATAAAAGACATGCCTTTGTCGGCAAGAACTGTTTACCATCGTACCATCATGATGGCAAATCAAATTGAATTACGTTCACGGTTGACGGATGGAAGTCTCAACGTATGCATGACATATGAAAGCACAAGAAGTCACATTAATGGTAAGAAGTACTTTTGTCATCATTGGTTAGCAACAACATAATGTTATTTAAAAGAATTCAGAGACTTATTGTACTCTAAACGTGTTGGTCTTAAATAAATGCGCAAATACACCTGTACATATGTTGTACGGCTCAGGGTGACCAAACTTCGCTAGCCACTGGGTGCTTCAATGTTTCTTTTTCTTACTGGGCAGAATATTTCACTCAGCCTTCCTCAGATTATTTCTCCCCAAATTATGGCAAAATTTCGAGATACAGTAGGACAATTTCATGTGTCAGATGGTGGTGGTGCTGCATGTGATTACACTACAAATTGGCCATCATTTCTTTGTTTACGCACAGAATAAGTCACATCCGTGCAAGTAGATCATGTGACTCGCCAAAATGGCAGGGCCCATGAAAATTCGTAATTGCCGATAAAAATCTCCAAACATGATGATGAAATGATATCGGATTAACCACAAATTTTCAAAGTACAGTACATATGACATGACCTATCGGATTAAGGCTTTTCATTGTTCAGTGAACTATTCCTTAGTGTCCTCAAGACACTAAGTTAAAATATCAGAATTTGGTATGAGGGCCAATTCTTTTTCACTGCACTGTATATGGAGCTATTGCTCCAGCACAGTGTGATTAGGAACGTATTTGGAGTCGCAACATATTTGAAAACTTGACAAAAAATTAAATAGTTCAACTTTTTTGTGGGTTAAACTGCTACAAGTAATGTTTGCATTCACGTTCATTAACAGTTACATAAGAACATTTCTGAACAGCAAAACAAAAAAAAAAATCCCTCATCACACCTGGAGACAATACTGGAGCCATTATAGAGGTCACTGGCATAGGAGAGAGTTGCCAGGGGTCGGACAGAATTATAGCGAGTGAATTTGGAAAGACACTCCATAAAGTCATCCAGTTGATTCAGGTTCCTGCCTTCCTCTGTAAAAGAAAAACAAAAGACACAAACGTCAAATAGCGTTAAAGATGAGAAATAGGAGTTGAAAGTACTTTGTTTGGGAAAATATACAGCATTTTAGTTGGAATTTGATTTTCATCAACCAAACACAAACGTTAATTTAATTTCACAAACAGCATCATAGTTATGCAATTTTGGGTGCCGAGATGGTTGCGCTTTATGGGCATCAGACAGTAAATGTCTGATGCTCCACCTTTAGTCTGTCTTTTGGAGATACGATGGCATTTTAGAATGTGTCTCATTCTAAGTATGAATATGAGCTGATGTGAGCATGCTGTGACAACGCGAGAGATTGTGTGATCCTCTGAAGATGAAAAACATGGCGACGCCTCTTGCCTAACTCAAAAAACCAACTACAGGGTTCCCTCGCTATTTCGTGGTTCACTTTTTACAGCTTCAGTGTGTCGCATGTTTTTATTCATCAAAAAAAAAAAAAAAAGAAAGAAAAATACAGCCAGAGCCGCATATTGCAGAAAGACACGTTGATACAAGGCGCGTGATTGGTTCCTGCTGCAACATTGACCAATAAGAGCACGAGTGGCTTTATCCCGTGAGCTGATTGGCTGTGGATCATCTGAACTTAAAGCCTCTACAAGCCTTTCCTCTGCCTTCAACACAAGCAAGCCTCTTCGACTCTCTTGGAAGGCAATATTGATGAATGTGTGTGTGTGTGTGTGTCTGTGAGACGGGACTGCACAGGCGTGTGGAGCAGTGAGTGAGAAGGGATAGAAACTCAGAGGGAGCAGTTGCTAGTGTTTACAGTTTACAAGTTTAGTGAGGGCGAGGAGTAGTGTTTAAGAGAGGATACGTTGATTCTGAGTGCTTAAAAGAGACAAAGCCTTACGAGCAGCCAACCAGTGCTTCGTACCATTATTTTTCCCCGCCACCAAGGCATCTCCTCTGCGTTTCCCGACCACGGTCAGGCGACTGTTGCAGGAAAGATTAACAAAGGCTTTAAAATTAAAGATTTAAGTAAATGTGTGTATTGTTGTAATCTTGGTCTCAAATATGGAAACTATAGATACTGTTTACATATTTTAATCAGCAGCACAGTGTTTTACATATTTTAATCAGCAGCATGGTGGCTCAGGTGGAAAGCGTTGACCTCACAGTTCTGAGGTCCAAGTTTCAATCCCAGCCCCGCCTGTGTGGAGTTTGCATGTTCTCCCCGTGCCTACATGGGTTTCCTCCGGACACTCTGGTTTCCTCCCACATCTCAAAAACATGCAACATTAATTGGACACTCTAAATTGCCCCTAGGTGTGATTGTGAGTGCAGTCTCTATGTGCCCTGCGATTGGCTAGCAACCAATTCAGGGTGTACCCTGCCTCCTGTCCGTTGTCAGCTGGGATAGGCTCCAGCACTCCCTGCGACGCTCGTGAGGAAAATGGATGGATGGATGAATATTTTAATCATTCTGGTACTCAGATACACATACATGTAAATACCTGGTGTGTGTGTGTGTGAGCGCACGCGTGTGTGGTGGTGGCGGTGGGGAGTCCTACTTCGCAGTTTTTCACATTCCGCGGGGAATCCTCGTCCCCATTAACCGCGAAAAATGAGAGATTACTACAGGGGAAAAAAAACATCACTTCTATTTCGATGACAGATGGTCATTTTGTCTTTTTTTGTTCATTTCATTCGTGAGCTTAGCTCGCTGCGGTAACTTGTATGAGAGCCACTGGCCATCCATGCAGCAACGTCAGACCAACAAGTCACTGAGTTTGGAATGTTCCACCTGGCGTGTCGAGTTGTCGCTGGAGAGGAAAAAAACGATTCTTCCACTTAACAGGATTTATTGGATTTGACAGATACAGATGAGTATCCTCAGCTTGTTCAACAAGAAATTTGAAGTTATTGCTTCTTGGAGTTCGCCGAATTCAGGAAGAGTTTGCAATTCATGCAGCAGGAAGTGAAGAATCTCAGATGAGATAATACCACACTGTGATCAAGCATGATGTCGATATCAGCAGAATGACAAATTCTCGGATTGCAACAAACTTTTGAAATAAGCTATGCTGGATATTCAATAACGAAACATATGAGAATCTCATTTCTGGTATCACAGAAAATTTTATAGATTAAATTGCCTGTGTTTAAGATAGAGGAAGATACAGTCAACAAGATTACCTTTAAACGTGTCGACTGGGAAGCCCTCATCCAGGAAACCCACCATATTCTATCATTCCAAAGTTTGAACGCCTTTAGCAGAAAGTGTTTGCAAAGTCCCAAGGTTGAGACCGGAACGGTACATCATTTAGAATGAATGATCAATCCCCCCTTCCCCTCCAAGCGGGTTTCCTGACTCAGACGTGATTTGACTGAATGGAAACAAAAAAGACTGAAAAATAGCCGGGGGTCTGGGGGCTGCAAGCATCATCAAAGGATGATCAAAGAACGATCAATTTTTAAAAGTTTTATAAATGTATTATGAAATATATCAAGTACATCTATAAATAAATGCTATTCTGTTTTCAAAATACACAATATGATTATTCAGGTGCATACCTGTACTCCAAAAAATGACACATTCAAATACAAATTCAACTAAGTAAACTATTAGAAGTGAAACTAAATTGAATTCAGATTTGCATCATGGCATGCAAGCGTGCTTTCAAAACGTGTATATTGTATCCATTCAAAAATGTTTTAATTTCTTGTTTTAATAATTGATTGAAACGCATGAATTTGACCATTATGTCATGTTTCGTTATCAGTAAACAAAGACATTTTCACAAGTAATTGCTTCTGAACTGTCAGCTCGTTATTGACCTGTCTGCAACTGGGGTTGGTTGTTTTGGTGGATCTTGCCTCTCAATACCAGGAGTAGTGGAACTAAACAAGGGATGAAGTTTGTAAGGTTTGTTGGCCTTGGGTTAATATCCGAATGTGCCAGCTATGGAAAAGTTTGTTTTCCTTGCTTCCTTGTGTTTTTGTCTGTTCGTGTGAACTAACAATGCCTTGAAACCTCTTGATACACAGTCAATAGTATCCTGACATCACATGCACAATGCTTTACCAAGTCGATTGATTTTGCGAATGAAGTCGCTTAACAGTGGTAACTTCCTTCTTTCCAACGGTATAGACGATTTCTCGTTCCATCAAATCCCATCGAAACTTATTTTTGACATTTCTATTCATTTCTTTCACTCACAAAACGTCTTTCCTCTCGAGCACCGCCATTGTGTACACTTGCAAATGGGGCCATTATCTACCTGTTCCACATTCGACCAATCAACAGACGCCACATCACATCACATTTTCCCCCTCACTTGCAAAAGTCAGATCAGAAAATGAACGAGTGTGGATTCTGGCATAGGTTATGGTCAGAATATTGCAGAAAAACAGAAAATATTTTTCTTTTGTCTATGCAATTTAAAAAGACGGAATTCCGTCTATAAACGGAAAAGTCATGTCTGTGACTGTTTGTGCCTATCCACCAAACAACAGTTTAGAGTACCCACCCTTTTTTGAGTCCTAAGAGGGAGTGCTGGAATGCGCTCCCTCTGGGGATTCTAATATTCTGCTGGGAGACCTGGAAGGGTGTGATTGGGAATAACGGGAGATGAATACTTCTGAACAGTCTCGAGTGATTCTGGGTTACATTTAAAATGAAGCCAAACAATTCCATGTCTTTATTGCAAATGGGGTTTAGTGAATTAGAGAATAAACTGACAGAAAGCAAAAGCATGACACTGACACAGGAGAAAATGCCTACCGAGGCCTCAAGGTCGCTCATGAACTCGAATTGGCTCTCCAGTCCAAGGTTTTCATGGGAGGTAGAAATAACCATGAAAAAAAAAAAAAATCATGCCTGAGCTACTGGTGGGAGATCCACAGTGAGGCATAAACAAGTGCTGAAAACTGAGGCTGTCAGGCATTTTGACATTCAAGAGTATCCTTCACGGTTTTTAAAGTGGAATACTGCAGTTAAATGGGAAGGCCACTCATTGAAAATAATGTATCGATCATTGGCACTGTAACTTTTAAATAAATATTTTCATCAGATATCAAAGCTTGTTTCTTCTTCTTTTCCTTTCGGCTTGCCCCGTTAGGGGTCGCCACAGCATGTCATCTTTTTTCCATCTAAGCCTATCTCGTGCATCTTCATTCTAACACGCACTGTCCTCATGTCCTCCCTCAAAACATCCATTCACCTTTTCTTTGGTCTTCCTCTCGCTCTTTTGCCTGGCAGCGCCATCCTCAACAGCCTCTACCAATATACTCCTTCTCTTACCGCTGGACCTGTCCAAACAATCAAAGTCTGCTCTCTCAAACCTTGTCTCCAAAACATCCAACTTTGGCTGTCCCTCTAATGAACTCATTTCTAATCCTATCCAACCTGCTCACTCCGAGCGAGAACCTCAACATCTTCATTTCTGCTACCTCTAGTTCTGCTTCCTGTTGTTTCTTCAGTGCCACCATCTCTAATCCGTACATCATGGCTGGCCTCACCACTGTTTTATAAACTTTGCCCTTCATCCTAGTGTAGACTATTCTGTCACATAGAACAGCAGACACCTTCCGCCAACTGTTCCACCCTGCTAGGAACAGTTTCTTCACTTTACCACACTCTCCATTGCTCTGTATTGTTGACCCCAAGTATTTGAAGTCATCCACCCTCTCCATCTCTTCTCCCTGGAGCTTTACTCCTCCTCCACCCCTCACATTCACGCACATATATTCTGTTTTACTTCGGCTAATCTTCCTTCCTCTCCTTTCTAGTGCGTGCCTCCATCGTTCTAATTGTTCCTCCGCCTGCTCTCTGCTTTCACTGCAGATCACAATATCATCTAGTCCAAGGGGATTCCAGTCTAACCTCATCTGTCCATTACTGCCGCAAACAGGAAGTGGCTCAGCGTGGATCCCTGATGCAGTCCCACCTCCACCTTAAATTCTTCTGACACACCTCACCGCTGTTCTGCTGCCCTTACACATGTCCTGTACTATTCTAACATATTTCTCCGCCACACCAGACTTCCGCATGCAGTACCACAGTTCTTCTCTTGGTACTCTGTCAAAGGCTTTCTCTCGGTCTACAAAGACACAATGTAGCTCCTTCTGACCTTCTCTGTACTTTTCCACAAGGATCCTCAAGCCAAATAATGCATCTGTGGTACTCTTTCTAGACATGAAACCATACTGTTGCTCGCAGATATTTCTGTCCTGAGTCTAGCCTCCACTACTCTTTCCATTAACTTCATTGTGTGGCTCATCATCTTTATTTCTCTATAGTTTCCACAGCTCTGAACATCGCCTTTGTTCTTAAAAATGGGGACTAGCACACTTTTCCGCCATTCTTCTGGCATATTCTCTCCTGCTAGAATTCTATTGAATAAATTGGTCAAAAACTCCACAGACACCTCTCCAAATTGCTTCCATACCTCCAATGGTATGTCATCAGGACCAACTGTCTTTCCATTTTTTATTCTGTGCAGTGCCTAACTTCCCCCTTACCAATCATTGCCACTTTCTGGTCATTCACGCTTGCCTCTTCAACGCTACCTTCTTCTTCATTCATTAACTTCTCAAAGTCTTCTTTCCATCTACTTAGCACACTACTGGCACCAGTCAACATATTTCCATCGCTATCCTTAATCACCTTTACTTGCTGTACATCCTTCCCATCGCTATCCCTCTGTCTGCCCAACCTGTAGAAATCCTTTTCTCCCTCTTTCGTATCCAACCTGGTGTATATTTCGTCATATGCCTCTTGTTTAGCCTTTGCCACCTCTACCTTTACCCCCTACGTCGCATCTCAATGTATTCCTTCTGCCTCTCCTCAGTCCTCTCCATGTCCCACTTCTTCACTCATCCTTCCTTGGATGGCTTCCGGTATTTTGGGGTTCCACCACCAAGTCTCCTTCTCCCCTTTCCTACCAGAAGACACACCAAGTACTCTCCTGCCTGCCTCTCTGAGTACCTTGGCACTAGTATTCCAGTCTTCTGGTAGCTCTTCCTGTCCATCTAGAGTCTCACCTCTTTTCGAAAGGCCACACGACATTCTTCCTTCCTCAACTTCCACCACCCGATTCTCTGCTCTACGTTTGTCATCTCAAATTTTCCTACCCGGTACCAGAGTCATCCTACACACCAGCATCCTATGCTGTCGAGCTACACTCACTCCCACCACAATCTTACAATCATTAGCCTCCTTCAGATTACATCATCTGCACAAAATATAATCCACTTGCGTGCTGTTCGCCAACATGCCCATTCAAATCTGCACCAATCACAACTCTCTCTCTCTGGGATGCTCAGGACTACTCCATCTAGTTCCTTCCAGAATTTCTCTTTCAACTCGAGGTCACATCCTACCTGTGGGGCATAGTCGCTAATCACATTATACACAATACCCTCAATTTCAATTTTCAGCCTCATCACTAGATCTAATACTCTTTTCACCTCTAAGACATTCTTAGCCAGCTCTACCTTTAAAATAACCCCTACTCCAATTCTCTTCCCATCTACTCTATGGTAAAAGAATTTAAACCCTGCTCCTAAGCTTCTAGCCTTACTCCCTTTCCACTTGCTCTCTTTGATGCACAATAAAACAAAATCAACAAAAATCATGTCAACTAACTCCTGAGCTTTTCCTGTCATAGTCCCAGTCTATGTTAAAGTTAGTCAGATAAACGCAATCAAATATACAAAGTCAACACATACAATACACAATTTACATCCTACTTAATCTTTCTTAATCTTAATCATTTAAGGTTGTTTATATTAGCAGTTTTGAATGTTCCCAGTCACTGACAATTTGGCGAGTCATATGACCTGCGTGGGCAGATGTGATATGTCATGTGTTCAATCTGAGGCTTGGTATGTTCCTACACAGTTATTGTCAGCGCTGATTTCTTGGATTTATCCTCATCTGATGAAGAAATAGAAGTATCGGTTGATCGGGAAGAGGGTGGAATACGTCCGTACAGATTTGAGACTCGCTCGCAGCCGGGCCCCGGTGCTCGCTCGTGGCCTGCTTCTTTGTGAGTTGACGATAAATTCGAGAAAGTGGCGACGACAATAACTGTGTAGGAACGTAACCGAGCCTCAGTTTGAGCACATGACACGTCACATCCGTGTATGTAGGTTGTGTGACTCGCCAAAATGTCAGCAACCGGGAACATTCAAAATTGCCAATATGAACAACCTTAAATGATATCTGATGATAATTTTCATTTTAAAGTTACAGTTCCAATGACATGACCTATCTGATACATTATTTTCAATGAGTGCCCTTCCCCTTTGTCTGTTTGCATCCAGTGGTTAGCCAAAAGAATCAAAACCACTGAGCCTTTATATGTGGAAGAGAAAAAGGAAGTAATATTGACTCTCGTGAAGTTTGAGAACAGGTTACATTTCAAAAGAAGTAAAAAATGCTCCGCCAGAGTTCAGGAAAGTTGCCATGTAATCACGGACTATCAGCTCAATCAATTTCTTCAAGATGGTATAATCAAAGTGGGAGGACAATTGAGACATCTATCACTTGAATTTAGATATCCAGTAATAGTCTCTAAAGATAGTGCTGTTACACAATTGAAAGTCGGTGATGTGATCGTTAAAGAGGAGGACATCCCACGCAGAGAGTGGAAAATTGACAGGATTACTGAAGCACGTAAAGATTAGGATGGGTTAGTGGGGAAATTAACACTAAAAATGGGGGAACGAAAATCAGGAAAAAGGGGAGAGCCCCTCACCTAGCCTTTCATCGTTCAAATGATAAGAATAAGAATAAGCTTTATTGGCCAATTGTGTAAAAACAAGGATTTTTTTCTCCAGTAGTCGGTAGTCATTGTATGTATGAAAGAGACCCCGGGGACGACCCAGGACACGGTAGAGAGACTGTCTCTCGGCTGGACTGAGAACGCCTCGGGATCCCTCTGGAAGAGCTAGAAGAAGTGGCTGGGGAAAGGAAAGTCTGGGTATCCCTGCTGAAGCTACTTTCCCCGTGACCTGACCTGGAGAAGAGGTAGAAAATGGATGAATGGATGGATGGATATAAAGATGGTTCATTGTGAATTGTATTGTTTGTGCTCTTCAGTGCCGCCCGAGTGGCTCCCTGGAGCTTTTTCAAAAATGTACAAAAATGGGAAAAGATGGGGCAGAAAAATATATTTTTTGTTTTAATCTGATTTCTGTAGGACAATCACAACACAAAACATTCTTAAAGGGTATCTAAAGTCTTTAACGCAATTATTGCTTATATTATTTATTTTTTTATAGTGAATTAGAATCTGAAATCTGTGATGAAGGAAACTTATTTTTAAATTATTGGCAAAAATTAAACCGCACATTGCTGGATTCGCTGGAAATACGCGACCACATTGTGGAAAAACCAGAATAGGGATGTGATGTCAGAAGTTGTGATAAACATGGCGGCCATGCGACTCCATTGAAAGAACGACATTGAATTTTCTGATAATTCCAGCGATGAAAATGATTCTGAAGGGTCCCACGAAGATGGTGACGAATATGAGCTTTATAAAGGCATTAAAGATTATCAATTTGAACTAGTTAAACAGAACACACGTTCAAATGCAAACAAAATAGCTGGCGATGAAGGTGCTGATCAAGCACTCAGACCCAGGTAGGATGACATGCCTCGTGTTGGAAACAATGACTTCTTAGCATTTGTGAAGTTTTGTTTATGTAGCCATAAGGTGATAAATATTGATGGCTTCGATATCCTCAATGTATATACCAAGTTTTCAGTCTGGTTTTAAAATTATGCAAACACCGTGTATTTAGTCTAAGTTTGTATATTTTCACAAATAAGGATTTTAATGAACGAAATCCATTTAAAACGTAATTTGAGAGCAATAGCTGGTCACAACTTTCTTCACCATAAATATAATTTCACATGGTAAACTGATGCCATAACCAGATGGTACACAGACCAGTCCATCCCCATTTTAGTCACAATTTTCCCCAAGATGTCATGAGCAAAACCGCTAAACTTTATACGGAAAACTGTAAACCGGTATCTTGTGGTTTTAATTGGTCACTAAATGCTTAAAATATAAATATAAATAAGGTCAATGGTTCTGTATACTGGACTTATATGGGTCTTTGAGCTGTAGAAGTTTGGGAATGTGAACAGGTTTTGAAATGTTTATTATATCCACAGGTGTACATGTAAATGCTGCATATACCAATGGAAACAACAGAAGAAAGTTGTTGCTACCAAGAGAGTCAAAATATTCACCAGAAGATGGCAGATTAACCAGACCATCTGCTGCAGTGCACCCCAGGTTTTATTGCCAGCTGTCTGAACTCATGAGTACTTGAGGTTGCCGATCTCCAATTCAGGCAACAGTATCAGCAGTGTCTGGATTTTCCACAACATGAGTAAGACCTATTTTAAAAATTATTAATATTAATATTTCTCCAAATTAGCCCAGCTTTTTGCCATTTACATTTTTCCAATTGTTTACATTATTATTGTTCCTGCTAAAAGCAGCATTTGTACAAGCAATGCTTGTTCAAAGAAAGTCCTACTCTGGAAAATTATCCAGAGTATATTTTTTTCATTTTCTTTTTTCTATACTGCTTATGGACAGCATTTGAGTTGGTGTTGGGGAATTGTAGGTAGAAAAAAAACACATGCCACTTCCATCCTGCTGTGTGTCCAACATTTGTGGCGGATGGCCAAGAGTGCACAGGATTTAAATGGTTTACATCTTGAGTTTTATTTGTTTTGTCTTTGTGTAAATATTGATCCATATGTTTGTTTATGAAGTAAACATACACAACGCAACTAAAATCATTGCAATTTTATTGAACTGTATGCTTACATTGTGTAGAAATATGTTTCATAACATTTTCACTGAATGCATATTTGGTCTGTCAATATGAGCAGCTTGAGGCCACCTGAGGTTGAAATACATGTTGCGGTATTCTCTCTGCTGTTGGAAAGATACAGTGAAGAAAAGTATTTGAACACCCTGCTAGACTGCAGGTTCTTCCACTTAGCAATCATGGAGGGGTCTGAAATTTTCATTGGAGGTGCATGTCCACTGTGAGAGAGATAATCTATAAAAATCCAGAAATCGCAATGTATGATTATTTAACGATTTGTGTGTGATACAGCTGCAAATAAGTATTTGAACACCTACCAGCGACAATTCTAACCCTCAAAGACCTATTAGTCGGCCTTTAAAAGTTTACCTCCACTCCATGTATTATCCTGAATCAGATGCACCTGTGTGAGTTTCGTTCGCTGCATAAAGACACCTGTCCACCCCATACAATCAGTAAGACTCAAACTTGTAACATGGCCAAGACCAAAGAACTTGTCGAAAGACACCAGCGACAAAATTGTACAACTCCACATGGCTGGAAAGGGCTATGGAAAAATTGCCAAGCAGCTTGGTGAAAAAAGGTCCACTGTTGGAGCAATCATTAGAAAATGGAAGAAGCTAAACATGATGGTCAATTTCAATCGGAGTGGAGCCCCATGCAAGATAACACCTCGTGGGGTCTCAATGATCCTTAGAAAGGTGAGGAATCAGCCCAGGCCTACATGTCACGGCTTGGTCAATGATCTGAAAAGAGCTGGGACCACCGTTTCCAAGGTGACTGTTGGTAATACACTAAGACGTCATGGTTTGAAATCATGCATGGCACGAAAAGTTCCCCTGTACCAGCACATGTCAAGGCCCGTCTTAAGTTTGCTAATTACCATTTGGATGATACAGAGGAGTCATGGGAGAAGGTTTTGTGGTTAGATGAGACCATAATGAAACTTTTTGCTCATAATTCTATGAACCATGTTGGGAGGAAGACTAATGAGTTCCATCCCAAGAACACCATCCATACTGTGAAGCATGGGGGTGGTAGAATCATGGTTTGGGGGTGTTTTTCTGGAAATGGGACAGGACGACCACACTGTATTAAGGAGAGGATGACCGTGGCCGTGTAGTGTGATATTTTGGGGAACAACCTCTTTCCCTCAGTCAGCGCATTGAAGATGGGTCATGACTGGGTCTTTCAACATGACAATGGCCTGAAGCACAAAGCCAGAAAAACCAAGGCGCGGCTCCGTAAGAAGCATATCAAGGTTCTGGCGTGGCCTAGGCAGTCTCCAGACCTAAAGCCAATAGAAAATCTTTGGAGGGAGCTGAAACTCTGTGTTTCTCAGCGACAGCCCAAAAACCTGTCTAATCAAGAGAAGATCTGTGTGGAGGAGTGGGCCAAACCTACCCTGAAGTTTGTGCAAACCTAGTGAACAACTATAGGAAACGTTTGATCTCTGTAATTGCAAACAAATCCTTCTGTACCAAATATTAACATTGGTTTTCTCAGGTGTTCAAATACTTATTTGCAGCTGTATCACACAAATTATTTAAAAAAAAAAAAAAAAATTCATACATTGTGATTTCTGGATTTTTCTTTTTAGATTAGCTTTCTCACAGTGGACATGCACCTATGATGAAAATTTCAGACCCCTCCATGATTTTTAAGTGGGAGAAGTTGCAATATAGCAGGGTGTTCAAATACTTATTTTCTTCACTGTATGTGTTCCTTTCTCAAGAACGGGCACGTCAGTCTAGCAACTTTTGGAATGTACCAAAGATTGAGATTCAGCATCTGCTGGTTCGATGTCAATCTCTTGTGCAGAAGATGCTTCCTGCAACATCTGTAATCAATCCAGAAAAATAATGTTCAAAGCTTATAAAATGAGAAAAACAAATGTGTAGATAAAGCACAGGTCTATTTTAATGTATTTCATGGTTAAGAAATTATTTTCTATAAGATGCAAACAGGTCTCTTATTCTGTGAGTGACTAGCATGTAATACTGCTTGTTTTTCATTGTAGTATTTTATTAAAATAAAAAACCCTGCACAAATAAATAAAAGGTTTGTATCCAATAATTCATTTTCTTAACCGGTTATCCTCACAAGGGTTTGCGGGAGTGCTGGAGCCTATCCCAGCTGTCAACGAGCAATAGGCAAGGTACACCCTGAACAGGTCAACGCTTTCCAGCTGCTCCACCGTGCCGCCAATTGTACACAATATTATCCTGTTTTTCTAGTTGACAATGATCAAACGCTTCACGGTAATAATGTTTTTCGCTAAGAACAAAATATGCTGCTCTCATTCAACCATGTCAACAGTGTTCAAAGTTTTCAGGAAATAAAACATGATCAACATACCTCAGCAACTTGTCTTAACAAAACCTCTTCACAGTTTTGGTACTTTCTGTGGGAGGGCTGAGCTTGTCGAACTGTGTCCAGGTTCAGCAGCTGATCCAAGTTTGCGTTTGGTCCCTTTAACAACACCAATCTGTTCAGGTGTTGGAACTGGCTGTATGGTAGGCACTGATCTAGAGTTTAAGTTTCTTACATTTAAAACCCATCTCAGACATGACTCCGCCAGTAAAAGAGTCCGGGGGTGAAATGTTCACTGCATATAACAGACTACTGACCGGGTTTGGAAAAATTAGCTCTCTCCATTTGCGCATACCTGACACACTGTCTTCTGAGGCTTGGGTTTATGGAAAAATAATGTAAACTGACCAGAATAATTGGAATTGCTACAAAAATTGAACCACTCACGTCTTCACCATTTTTACGGATTGGTTTTACCTTACAATTACTGAGGAATTCTCAAAATAAATGGGTTTTTCTTTGGCATCACCAAGCAATGCTATGAGTCTAAGCTAGTCCCACAACAGCAGGTCTCCTAGCTGTGATGCCAGAGGTAAGCCACAGGAAAGGAGGCGTTTTTCAGCTACGGGAAACTAGGTCAAAGTTCGCAGACTTTAATTAATCAATACTTATATTTTTCGGTAAAAACATTGAACAGGCTATGAATTTTATGGTACAGTTGAATATATATTTTCATCTAGGTAAGATCATTTGTGTTCAAAAATTGACCTTACATTAACATTTTCCAATGCTGTAAAAATTTGTGGAATAAATATTAAATGTCAACATTTCTGTCAACGAAGATTTGCATCAAAGCCTCGGATGCCTGCTTCTTTGAGCTCGGCGTGGCAGGTGCCTGTCGCAAATAAACCAGGGGTCTGATATGTCGTGGATGGCAAAGGAAAAGAGAATGATAGCTGAGGAGAACAGCAGATTGAACAGTTCTTGGATAGTAGCGTAAGTGACAAAATAGAAGATATTGCATTTTTCCTTGCACTCACTTAGCATTTATTGAAAACTAAAGAGGATAATATACAGAAATCAACCGAGAAAACCAATGTTAATATGTGGTACAGTGGCCTTTGTTTGCAATTACAGAGGTCAAATGTTTCCTGTAGTTGTTCAAGTTTGCACACACTGCAGGAAGAATTTTGGCCCACTCCTCCACACAGATCTCTAGATCAGACAGGTTTCTGGCCTGTCGTTGAGAAACATGGGGGTTTCAGCTTCCTCCAAAGATTTTCTATTGGGTTTAGGTCTGGAGACTGGCTAGGCCACGCCAGAACCTTGATATGCTTCTTACAGAGCCACTCTTTGGTTTTCCTGGCTTTGTGCTTCGGGCCATGGTCATGTTGAAAGACCCAACCATGACCCATCTTCCATACTGACTGAGGGAAAGAGGTAGTTCCACAAAATCTCACAATACATGGGCGCGGTCATCCTCTCCTTAATACAGTGCGGTCGTTCTGTCCCATGTGCAGAAACCCCCCCAATCCCCCAAAGCATGATGCTACCACCCCCATGCTTCACAGTAGGGATGGTGTTCTTGGGATGGAACTCATCATTCGTCTTCCTCTCAACATGGTCAGTGGAATTATGACCAAAAAGTTCCATTTTGGTCTCATTGGAACACAAAACTTTCTCCCATGACTCCTCTGTATCATCCAAATGGTCATTGGCAAACTTAAGACGGGCCATGACATGTACTGGTTTTAGCAGGGGACCCTTTCGTGCCATGCATGATTTCAAACCATGACGTCTTAGTGTATTACCAACAGTCACCTTGGAAATGGTGGTCCCAGCTCTTTTCAGATCATTGACCAAGTTTTGATGTGGAGGCCTGGGCTGATTCCTCACCTTTCTAAGGATCATTGAGACCCCACGAGGTGTTATCTTGCCTGATTGAGATTGACAGTCATGTTTAGCTTCTTCCATTTTCTAATGATTACTCCAACAGTGGACCTTTTTTCACCGAGCTGCTTGGCAATTGTTCTGTAGCCCTTTCCAGCCATGTGTAGTTGTACAATTTTGTCTCTGGTGTCTTTGGACAGCTCTTTGGTGTTGGCCATGTTGCAAGTTTGAGTCTTACTGACTGCATGGGGTGGAGAGGAATCTTTATGAAGCTAACAACTTCACATAGGTGCATCAGATTCAGGATAATACAGGGAGTGGAGGTGGACTTTTAAAGGCGGAATAACAGGTCTTCGAGGGTCACAATTCTAGCTGACGGACAGGCGTTCAAATACTTATTTGCAGCTGTATCACAAATCGTTAAAAAAACGAACGAAACGAAAAAGAACTTGCAATATAGCAGGATGTTCAAATACTCATTTCCTTCACTGTATATTGATGGTTGGTTGTTGTTGCTATTTTTGTAGCTTATTTATTCATTTAGCAAATCTTATGACTTTTCACTTTCGTTTTGGTAACGTATGCGAAAGGCGTGAGAGAGATGAAAGAGAAATTGCAGAAAGCATGTGATCGTGTGGTGGAATTCTGATTATCAATATATCTACTGCTGGTTTAAAAGGCGCACATGCTATGTTATATAGTATTCTGTTTGTCAAAATCTTTTGTCAAGGATGTGATTGTAATTTCATAAAATACTTTCATCATTTTAGTTTTCACGCTGTTCCATAACGAACAAACCTTAAGAGATTGTGGACATGAGTAGAAAGAGTGGTTCTTTACCGGAATAGATTCTAATCTAATTTCTTCTCGTAAATAAAAGAAATGCCTCAGCACAGCACCTCGGCTTAACCACTCTACCTCAGTGTGGTATGACATGCTACAGATGTGTTTTTTTTTTTCCTCTGAGAAGGCTGTCAAACTGACAGTCATTTAAGCTTCTGGATCGGATGAAATTAACAGTTTTGATGACCACATTCATTGTTATCCATCTTTTATGATTTGAAAAACAAACCTTCTCCTGTTGCAAAATACAGTTGAAAAGTCCAAAAATTACATTCTCCATTTACACATTGCACTCTCTCTCTGAACTTTGTCACAGCACCTGCTTTTTTTCCCCCGATCTTTGAGGCTGCATCATCTGTAGCCAGACTGACATCATGGGACCAGTCCAATGCAACCCTGTCCAGCGCTACGACAAGTGCAGTGAAAATATCAGCTACTGTCGTTGTAGGTTTCATTGGCACAATCTCCATGAATTCTTCAGTGACGGTCAATGTGTCATCATCTCCGCGTATGAAAATGGCCATTTGTGCAACTTCTGCAATGCATGTACTTTCATCAATTGCAATGGAAAACACAATAAATGACTTTGTCCTGTAACTGGCTGTCCAAATCCACTGACAAATCGGAAATCCTGTCTGCAGCTGTGTTTCTTGTCTGACTTATATTTGCAAAATCCTGGTGCCTTTGAGGGAATACAATCGCCACTGCCTTCATCATGCATGTTTTTAACTCACCCTCATGAAATGGTTTTGAAGCCACTGGTATTTCATTAGCAATGACGGAGTGAGCCTTTGCAACAGCATCACTAATGTCGCTGCTGTGAGTAAACAGACTGCTGTTTTTTCAGACCCGCCAACAATTCATTTACCTTCTCTCTTCTCCGTTGTCCCTAAAAGTTGTCATATTTGTCGGCATTAAGACTCAAAGAGAGGCGATGAAGGTTATATTCCTTCAGCACTGTAAAATACTGTGAACCGCTGGAGACAAGTTTCCTGTGTTGTTACATACATGGCCATTAAAGCTGATTCTGAACACACCAAATCATACAGGTTGCCCATTTACTTTCGTGAATAAATAAAAGGATAACCATTTTTCTTGAAACTCTGTTCAGTCTCTCTTTTTTGACAAAGACATTTTGGGCTAAAGCACACATTAAAAGTAGAATCTGTAAAAAATAGCGCGGGCAGACACAAAGCAGCTCATTCCAAATCAGCGTTGGACTTACTTGCACTGCACTGGTATAAACGATTTGCTTATTTCACATAATTGATATTGAACAGCAGTTTCTTTTAGTGAAAAATTACATCTCATTTTTATGTCCATGCCGTATTTTATACTTTATAAAATCATCTCGCAGGCCGGATTAAACCGTTTTGTGGGCCTAATCCAGCCCGCAGGCCGTACGATAAACAACCCTGCTCCAAGTTATTACTGTTCGAAAGGACAAGAGTTAGTGACTTTTACCTGAGATCCGTGACATTTTGTTGGAGAAGTAACACTGCTCAAGATCCTCAAAATGAGCAGTCAATCTTTTCCTCCTTGATGCTAACGTGCTATTGTACCAGGTCTGCCTTTTCCCCTGCATTTAAGAAAGGTTTTGTCAAATCACAAAACATGGGAAATAGAGAGGATGTTAAAAGACAAAGTGAATAAAATCATTCATCTTACTTACCTGGCCTGTTCCACCAAATTCTGGCGGCTGATTATAGTTTGCTGGCTCAATTATACTACTACAGCTATAAACAAAAGAAGAGACACACAGCTATTTATCTTGGAGAATCATAAAGATTTAAGATTAAAGTCAAATAATAAATTGGAACATTTACCCAAAAAAAACGACAAAAAAAACCCGTCCCCCATTGAAAATCTGAGGCACATTGCGAAACGCTGACAACGGATACCCCGGACTGTTGAGGAATTGAAGTTGTACATGACGCAAGAATGGGAAAATTTCTCCTCCAAAAATTTTAAAATTAGTGCCTTCAGTTCCCAAATGTTTATTGAGCATTGTCAAAGGGAAAGCTGCTATCACACAGTGGTACACATGCCCTCCAAGTTTTTTTGGACAGCATTGCTGCATGTATCAAATTTAAAATGATTGCAAATTTGAGAAGGTTTTTCAGTTTGAACATCAAATGTTCATGTATTTAGTGGAATATAGACTGAAAAGCACGGGGCTCAACCGGGCATAGCCCGAAAGCGTAACATGGTTCCCCCTTAACATGGGCTCACCACCTGTGAGAGGGGACACAGGGGTTTGGTGTGACGTGAGCTGACCTTGGCGATCCGATCCTTGGCTATAGAAAAAAAGTTCTGACTTGATATAGCCGGACTCACTTCTGTGCTCATCATGGATTGTCCATAACAAAACGAACACCATGTTCAGGCTTAAGAATGTCCATGTACATGTCCACCTGGCAATAGTACCGGAGATGTGGTCGTAAGGTGGTCGGTGCCTGTCGTGGCAGCAACCCACGAACACGTTGGACACCAACAATCAAGGATGCTGTTAAGCTGAAGACGGAATCCTAGCGGGCATTTTTGGCCTGTGGGACTCCCGAGGCAGCTGATAGGTACCAGCTGGCCGAGTGGAATGCAGCTTCGGTGGTCACTGAGGCGTGGGAGGAGTTCGGTGAGGCCATGGAAAATGACTTCAAGACAGCTTTGAGGAAATTCTGGACCACTGTCTGGCATCTCAGGAGGGGGAAGTAGTGCACCGTCAACACTGTGTATAGTGGGGATGGGGCACTGCTGACCTCAACTCGGGATGTTGTGAGTTGGTGGGGAGAATAATTCGAAGACCTCGATTCCACCAACACACCTTCCCATGAGGAAGCTGAGTCTGGGTGCTCTAGGCGGGGTCTTCTATCTCTGGAGTTGAGGTCACTGGGGTGATTAAAAAGCTCCTTGGTGGCAGGGCCCTGGGGATGGATGAGATTCGCCCAGAGTTCCTAAAGGGTCTGGATGTTGTGGGGCTGTCCTGGTTGACACACCTCTGCAATATCGCATGGACATTGGGGACAGTGCCTCTGGATTGGCAGACTGGGGTGGTGGTCCCGCTTTTTAAGAAGGGTGACCGGAGGGTGTGTTCCAACTATAGGGGGATCACATTTCAGCCTCTTTTGTAAGGTCTATTCAGAAGTACTGGAAGGAGCATCCGTCGGGAAGTCGAATCTTGGATTCAGGAGGAGCAATGTGGTTTTCGTCCTGGCCGTGGAACTGTGGGCCAGCTCTACAACCTCCAGGGTGCATGGGAATTCGCCCAACCAGTGTACATGTGTTTTGTGGACTTGGAGAAGGTGTTCGACCGTGTTTCTCGGGAGTCCTGTGGAGGGTTATTTGAGAGTATGGGGTACCGAACCCCCTGATACAAGCTGTTTGGTCCCTGTATGACCGTTGTCAGAATTTGGTCCGCATTGCCGGCAATAATTTAGACTCGTTTCCGGTGAGAGTTGGACTCCGCCAAGGTTGCCCTTTGTCACCTATTATGTTCATAACTTTTATGGACAGAATTTCTAGGCACAGTGTGTCCAGTTTGGTGGCCTCAGCATTGCATCTCTACTCTTTGCAGATGATGTGGTTCTGTTGGCTTCATCAAGCCGTGATCACCAACTCTTGTTGGAGCGATTCATAGCAGTGTGTGAAGTGGCTGGGATGAGAATCAGCACCTCCAAATCAGAGACCATGGTCCTCGGTCGGAAAAGGGTTGCGTGCCCTCTCCGGGTCGGGGATGAGATCCTGCCCCAAGTGGAGGAGTTCAAGTATCTTAGGGTCTTATTGACAAGTGAGGGAAGAATGGAGCGGAAGAACAACAGACTGATCGGTGCAGCGTCTGCAGTAATTGCGGACTTTGTATCGGTCCATTGTGGAAAAGAGGGAGCTAAGTCGAAAGGTGAAGCTCTCAATTTACCAGTCGATCTACATTCCTACTCTCATCTATGGGCACGAGCTGTGACCGAAAGAACAAGATCCCGGATACAAGCGGCTGAAATTAGTTTCCTCCGCAGGGTGTCTGGGCTCACCCTTAGAGATAGGGTGAGAAGCTTGGTCATCTGGGAGGGGCTCAGTGACGAGCTGCTGCTACTCCGCATTGAGAGGGGGCAGATGAGGTGGCTGGGGCATCTGATTCGGATGCCTCCTGGATGTCTCCCTGGTGAGGTGTTCGGGCATGACCCACCGCAAAGAGACACCGGCGACGACCCAGGACACGCTGGAGAGACTATGTCTCTCAGCTGGCTTGGGAACGGCTCGGGACCCCTCCGTAAGAGCTGGAGAAAAGGCTGGGGAAAAGGAAGTCTGGGTATTCCTGCTGAAGCTGCTTCCCATGGAACATGACCCGGAAAAGTGGTAGAAAATGGATGGATGAATGGAAAGACTTGAAAGTATTTCCATGTTATTGTTTTCTGCTTTTAATTTTACACAAAGTCCCAACTTCATTGTCATTTTGCAGATTCAATAACATTGGGTTGCAGTAAAGACTGCAACATGCTGCCAATTTTTTGTTTTGAGTTTGTCACATTTCTGATGGGACAATTATTATATAACATAAATTACTCGTCGACACATTGGAGTTGTCTCACCACACTGCACCATTTGCACAATCGACTGAGGAGTATCTGCAGCATTTGCACAATAGGTATTGTCCCCCATTATCGCACAACTACCATATTTTTTGGACTATAAGTTGCTCAAGCCCAAAAAATGATGAAGAAGGAAAAAAAAGTCACACTGGAGTATAAGCGGCATTTTTGAGGGGAAATTCTTTTGATAAAACCCAACACTAGGAACAGACATTTCATCTTGCAATGCAATTTAAAAAAAAAAAAAAAAAAAAATAGAGAACAGGCTGAATATGTGTACGGTATTGCTAACATGTTACACAATGCATAAACAATGAACTGAGAACGTCCCTGGTATGTTAACATAACATAGCAGTTATTCAGATAACTATAGCATAACGAACATGCTAACAAGCTTACCAAACCATCAGTATCGCTCCAAATTAATAAATCCAATAAAATCTTCATTCTCTGTGTCACTTCTAAACAACTCCACCAACTCCAGAGGTAGACGACCCACCGATTCCTTTTCTACGTCGCTTTTATCAGACTCATCGTCAGTTGCAGATACAGTACAACTAACTTATTCCAACGTTTCTGAATCCCGACAGGATAGTTTTGATTGTCATTGAAGACCATACTTTGTTGCGCGAGCCAATGAGTTCCCGGAAAGTTACATGGCATATTGATACACCTGATACACAGGCCTAGAGCATTCTCTTGCGGTTGTCATTGTGAAAATAATGGATAAGTGGCTCAGAAAATGGATGTATATAATAATGTTAATAATTTCACATATAAGACGCATCCTTGGTAAAATTATGAAAAAAAAGAAAAAAAAACCTTAATGTCCAAAAAATACCATAGTCACTTTAAACTGCATACAATTCTTGAAATCTTGGCGCCCTTTGCACCCTGGTCATTGCACTGGACTATTGCTCTATTTGACATTCAAACTGCTCTAATAGCCGATCATTTTTCACAATTATCCCCACCTCCCCCTCAAAAATGTACTGCTGTTGCCATATTACTAGGAATATTTATTGCTCTGTGATTGTTTTGCAATATCTATACGTCTCAAAAGTATTTTATCAATTGACAGACTGTTTTCGTATAATAGCACATCCAACAACTGGAGACAAATTCCTTGTGTATTTTTTACATACTTGGTAAAATAAAGATGATTGTGATTCTGATTGGAATTGGGGTTTTATACATACAGGCATAGATCTGTGTTGTGGTGGTTTTTTTTTTTTTTTTTGGATGGGGTCCAGCTGTACCTGGGAGATGGCGAGTGGGCTTCAACATTGGGAACTGTACACTCTGCCTCCATTGGAGAATAGATTCCGCTCATTTCCTGGAAAGAAAGATGAAGAAAATGTTTGGCTGGCAATCTATCGATCCATCTATTATAATAAGCAGAGCTCCTGCCATTTTTAGGGCCCCAGTCAGAAAACTGCAAAGTCCCTCTTGTATTTGTAGAAATTATTTTAATTAGGGGGCGGCACAATGACGCATCTGGTTAAGAGTGTTGGCCTCGCAGTTCTGAGGGCTTGGATTCCCCGCCCTCGCCTGTGTGGAGTTTGCATGTTCTCCCCGTGCATGCGTGGGTTTTTTTCCCAAGGCATTCTGGTTTCCTCCCACATCCCAAAGACATGCATTAAATGAAGAATCTAAATTGCCCCCTGGTGTGATTGTGAGTGCGATTGTTGTCTGTCTCGATGTTTTCTGTGACTGGCTGACCTCCAGTTCAGGTTGTACCCCACCTCCTGCCCAATGATGGCTGGGATAGGCTTCAACAGTCCCACGACCCTTGTGAGGATAATCTGCTCAGAAAATGGATGGATATTCTACCAGACCCCAAGCCATTATGTGTGGAGGCGAGCCAGACTACATCTAGTTTCAACTTGTCGACCTCACACGACTGCTTGGGCTCCTTCCCTGCCAAAGACATTCCAGGTCCCTAGAGCCAACTTCTGTGGCCAGGGATCGGATCGACACCCTCCCGGATGACCGAGTTTCTCACCCTCTCTCTAAGGGAGAGCCCGGACACCTTGTGAACAAATAGTCATTTCGGCTGCTTTATCCGGGATCGTGTTTTTTTGGTCATAGGTGAGGGTAGGAATGGAGATCAACTGATAAATTGAGGTTTGCCTTTCGACTTAGCTCCTTCTTTACCACAACAAACTGATACAAAGTTCACACCACTGGAGACGCTGCACTGGTCTGCATGTGAATCTCCTGGTCCATTCTTCAATCAATCGTGAACAAGACCCCAAGATATTTGAACTCCTCCACTTGGGGCAGGATCTCATCTCCGACCTGGACAGGGCATGTCATCCTTTTCCGACTGCTCATTGGACTCAGATTTAAAGGTGCTGAATCTCATCCAAGCCGATTCACAATTGGCTTTGAACTGCTCCAGTGAGAGTTGGAAATAACTGCTTGGATGAAGCCAACAGAACTACATTATCTGCAAAAAGCAGAGATCCAATACTGAGGCCACCAAACCATACCCCTTCTATGGCTGGAGATTCTGTCCATGAAAGTTATTAACAGAATCAGTGACAAACAGCAATTTTGGGAAGTCAGACTTATTGCCGGCAATCCAGACCAAACTCTGACACCGGTCATACAGGGACCTAACGGCTTGTATCAGGGGGTTCAGTACCCCATACTGGCAGAGAACTCTCAAAAGTACTCCCCAAAGTACATGGTCGGATGTCTTCTCCAAGTCCCCAAAACACATGTAGACTGGTTGGGCGAACTCCCACCCTCAAGTACCCTACTTTACTGTGGGTGTAGAGCACATTGCTCTTCCTGAATTTGACATTTGACTTCCTGCTGCACCTACCTCTCCAGCATCGCTGAATAGACCTTAGCAAAGAGGGAGAGTAGTGTGATACCCTTGTATTTGGAATAAACCCTCCTGTCCCCCTTCTTAAAAAGCTGAACCACCACCCAGTCTGCCAATTCAGGGGCACTGTCCCCAATGCTGATGTGATCTTGCAGATGCATGTCAACCAGGACAGCCCCACAACATCCAGAGCCTTTAGGAACTCAGAGTAAATCTTATCCATCCCCGGGGTCTCGCCACCAAAGGTGTTTTTGAACCACCTTGGTGACCTAAACACCAGAGATACGAGAGCCTGCCTCAAAAGAACCCAGACTCTGCTTCCTCATGGGAAGGCGTGTCATTGGAATAGAGGAGGTCTTCGAAGTATTTTCCCCACCAGCATACAACGTCCTGAGTTGAGGTCAGGAGCACCCAATCCTCACTACACACAGTGTTGACAGCGCACTGCTTCCCCCTCTGGAAACACTGGATGGTGGACGGTGGATACAGTTTCCTCAAAGCCATCTTGAACTTGATCTCCATGGCCTCACTGAACCTCCCATGCCCGGGTTTTTGCCTCAGCGACCACCATACCAGAATTCAGCTTGGCCAACCAGTAGCCATCAGTTGCCTCTGAAAACCTTTGGGCCAAAATGGTCCAATAGAACTTCTTCAGCTGGACAGTGTCCCTCACTATTGGGAGTCCAATGTGTTCGGGGATTACCCCCATGACAGGCCCTGAACACATAACGGCCACAACTCCAGTCAACAGCATCACCAATGGAGGCCTGGAACATAGTCCACTCAGACTCAAAATATGAGCAAAGTTCTGTCAGAGGTGGGAATTGAAACTCCTTCTGACAGGGGATTCTGCCAGCCATTCCCAGCAGAGCCTCACAATAGATTTCGGCCTACCACGTGGGAGTGGCAACACCTTCGGGGTTACTCACCATCCGGTGGTGATCAGTTGACAGGTCCACCCCTCTTTTTTACCTCAATGTCAAAGACATGCAGTTGAGTCCGATGATACGAACACAAAGTCGATCATCGAACTGCAACGTAAGGTGTCAAGGTGACTAGTGCACACGTGGACACCATTATGCCTGAACATGTTGTTCATTATACACAGTACATTATTATCACAACCCGTGATGAGCACATCTGAGCACAGAAGACAGCAGGAGAACACTGCTAGGGTTCTGATCAGGGGGTGTTCTTCCCAATCACGCCCTTCCCGGTCTGTCATTGTACACTTGAGCATTTAAATCCTCAAGCAGAATGATGGAGTCCCCAGCAGGAGTGCTCTCCAGCACTCCATCCAAGGACTCCATAAAGGTAGGCACATACAACTGTCAAGACCACCAACCCCCCACCCAAATACTCTCATCCACTGGGGTGAACCCCAAAGTAACAGGCGCCGAGCCAGGGTGCAATAAGTATAAACCCACACCTGCTCAGCACCTCTCACCGCAGACTCGTACCAGACCCCAAGCCATGTGTGGAGGAGATCCCGACTTCATCTAGTTGGAACTTGTCGACCTCACACAATAGCTTGGGCTCCTTCACTGCCAGAGCGGTGACATTCCCAGGTGCCTAGAGCCAGCTTCTGTGGCCAGGGATCGGATCGCCAAGGTCCTCTCCTTCTGTCACCGCTCAACTCATACTGAACCCGACCCCTACAGCCCCTCCGATAAGTGGTGAGCCCATGTAAACGGTGAGAGTGGGGCTTTGCTTATCCACGTCCCGGCATAAGAAAGATCAATTACTTCTATTAATTATAAGATTTCATGGAGCCAATGCAGCCCTATTGGTATACAAACCAGTGCAATCTGGAGCCTGGTCTCAAGCTTGGATAAATACACATGGTTGCATCGGGAAGGGCATCGGGCTAAAAACTTTCCTAAAGAATTCCCAAGAAAGTGTTCATCAAACGAATCTGATTAACAAAGCAGGTCCCCGGCACCTTTAACCTGTCGCGCATTGGTGGGTCGAAGCCAAATAAGGAGGAGGAAATCGGATTTGTTGGCAGAAGAAGAAGAGGAATGCACAGAGCCTACAACTAAGTCTAGGGACTTTGAATGTTGGGACAATGACAGGAAAAGCTCAGGAGTTGGTTGACATGATCCGGCGAAAGGTTGATATATTGTGCATCCAATAGAGCAGGTGGAAAGGTAGTAAGGTTAAGTGGGCAGGGTTTAAATTATTTTACCAAGGGTGAGAAATGGCTTTCTTTCAGCTTGTCCCTTTCGGGGTTGCCACAGCGTATCATCTCAGATGGACGCATATATATATGTTTGGCACAATTTTTACGCCGGATGCCCTTCCTGACGCAACCCTTCTCAGGGAGTGGAGGCCCCAGTGAGATACGAACCCACAACCCCTGGTTTACCAAACCAGTGCTCTAACCACTGAGCTACGGAGCCTCCCCTCTATGAGAATTAGACTAGGGGTTATTTTTTAGGAAGAGCTGGAAGGTTTTTGAGGGGGAAAAAAGTATCAGATCAGTGATAAGGCTGAAACTTGAAATTGAGGGTGTTATGTATAATGGGATTAGTGGCTAAATCCCACAAATAGGATGTGACAGAGTTGGAAGACAAATTCTGGAAGGAACTAGATGAAGTAGTTATGAGCATTCCAGACACAGAGAGAGTTGTAATTAGTGCAGACTGTAATGTACATGTTGGTGAAGGAGACAGGGGAAATGAAGAAGTGATGGGTAAATACGGCATTCAGGGAAAGGATCTTTTAGGGATGGATGGTGGACTTTGCAAAGAGCATGGAAATGGCAGTAGTGAACATATTTTCCAGAAGAGGCAGGAACATAGGTTGACCTACAAGAGCGGAGGTACATGCACGGAGGTGGACGACATTTTGTGCAGACGATGTAATCTGAAGGAGGATACTGACTGTGAGGTAGAGGTAGGGAAGAGTGTAGCATGACAGAATAGGATGGTGGTGTATAGGATGACTGGTGGTGGGGAGGAACATTAAGAAGACAAGGGTAGAGGAGAGAACCATGTGGTTGAAGCTGAGAAAGGAGGAATGTTGTGCGGCCTTTTAGAAGGAGGTGAGACACGCTCTCAATGGACTTGGTGGTGGAAACCCAAAATACAGCAAGTCATACAAGGAATGAAGCTAGCGAAGAAATGGGACACAGAGGACTGAGAAGAGGTGAAAGGAATACATTGAGATGCGACATCGGGCAAAGGTAGACATGGCGAAGACTAACCAAGAGGCATATGATGACTTGTACACCAGGTTGGACACAAAAGAAGGAGAAAAGGATCCCAACAGCAACCAGACAGAAGGATAGAGATGGGAAGGATGTGCAGCAGGTCAGGGTGATTCAGGATGGAGATGAAAACGTGTTGACTGGTGTCAGTCGTGAGCTAAATAAATGGAAAGAATATTTTGAATTAATGAATGAAGAAAATGAGGGAGAAGGAAGGGTAGAAGAGCCAAGTGTGGTGGACCAGGAAGTGGCAATGATTGGTAAGGAGATAGAAAGGCACTAAAGAGGATGAAAAATGGAAAAGCATATGGTCCTGATGACATACCTGTGGAGGTATGGAAGCAATTTGGAGAGGTGGCTGTCGAGTTTTTGACAACTTACTCAGAATACTAGCGGGCAAGAAGATGCCCAAAGAATGGAGGAAAAGTGTGCTTGTTCCCATTTTTAAGAACAAAGGCGATTTGCAGAGCTGTGGGAGATATAGAGGGATAAAATTTATGAGCCACAAAATGAAGTAATGGGAAAAGGAGTGGAGGCTTGACTCAGGAAAGAAGTATCTGGAAGCAACAGTATGGTTTCATGCCTAGAAAATGTACCTCAGATGCATTATTTTCCTTGAGTGTGCTAGTGAAGAAATATAGACAATATCAGAAGGAGGTACATTGTGTCTTTGTGGATCTAGAGAAAGCCCATGACAGAGTACCAAGAGAGGAATTGTGGTACTGCATGTGTAAGTCTGGTGTGGCAGAAAAATGTTAGAATAGTACAAAATGTGTATGAAGGCAGCAGAACAGTGGGTGAAGTGTGCTGTAGGTGTGATAGAAGAATTCAAGGTGGAGGTGGGACTGCATCAGGGATCAGCTCTGAGCCACTTCCTCTTTGCTGTGGTAATGGATAGGCTGACAGATTAGGTTAGACTGGAATCTCCTTGGACCATGATGTTCGCGGTTGATATGCAGTGAAAGCAGGGAGAAGGTGGAGGAATAATTAGAAAGATGGAGGCATGCACTGGAAAGGAGAGGAATGAAGATTAGCCAAAATAAAACAAATATATACTCGGGAATGAGACTGCAGGAGGGGGAAGAGTGAGACTCCAGGGAGAAGAGATCGAGAGAGTAGACGACTTCAAATAGTTGGGGTCAACAATCCAGAGCAAATGTGAGTGTATTCAGCAAGTGAAGAAACAGGTCCAAGCACGTTAGAACAGCTAGCGGATGGTGTCTGGTGTGTTATGTGACATGTGAGAATGAAGGGCAACGTTTATAAAACGGTGGTGTGGCCAGGCATGATGTATGGATTAGAGGCGGTGACACTGAAGAGATTAGAAATGAGCTCATTCGAGGGACAGCCAAAGTTGGATGTTTTGGAGATAAGATTCAAGAAAGCAGACTTTGATGGTTTGGACATGTCCAGAGGGAAGAGAGTAAATATATTGGTAGAAGGGTCCTGAGGATGGAGCTGCCAGGCAAAAGAATGAGAGGAAGACCAAGATCTGCTGAACAATTCTGCAGTTCAATTGGTGATCCACAAGACAATCCTCAGCGTACATCAACCTTCTAATCTAAGATGGTACTTGCTGTTTTGTCCAACCTAAGGCCTGGGGGCCATTTGTGGGTCTTCATTTTTGTTAGGCCAAAATTTACTCATGATGGGCCACACCTTTACACTTGTCTTACAGTGTGGTGTCAAAAATGCTGCCCAGGGGGTATTTGAAAGTCCTGCTCATTTGTTTTTTGTGAAGGGATCTTTTTTTTAACAATTACACTTTGCACTTGACAGTGGGGTTTTCAAACTAAAGCCCATGGGCCATTTGTGGCCCTTACCTTGTACCAACACTGCCAACATAACAGGACCACAAAATGCTAATACTCCAATAGGGCCGGATTGCGAGGACCAGATTATAGCTGCTCACAGATCACTTTTGTGGTTGTTTTTATTTAGTGTTATAAATCATCTTACCTCAACACGCTTAATGTCCTCTTCAAGGAAGTTAAGCTCCTTTTGTAATTGCTCCAGTTGCTGTCAAAACAACCATAGGAATAAAAATTGCATTTTTTTTTAAATGAATTTGTGGCATCATTTTAGTAGACTATTTCTACTGTGCGCTACCTAGATGGAAAAGTATTTACCAGATTCTCAAATTATATTTTTGCAGTTTCCATACGTTAATGTTTCTGACCACCAAACAAATAAACAAAAGGTAACCCAAGTAAATAAGGTGTTTTTAAATGGTGATTTTATTTATTAAGGAAAAAAAAAATGCTACCTGGCACTGTGTGGAAAAAGTAATTGCCTCCCAAACCTCATAACTGGTTGGGACACTCTCAGCAGCACCAACTGAAATCAAGTGTTTTCTATAACTGGCATTGGGTCTTTCAGATCTATGTGGACATGTTTTCCCCACATTACGATCCTCAAATACGTAGACAAAACCATGTGAACAAAAATACTGATTTAAAATATTTCATTTCTTAATGGGGGAAAAAAAAAAAAAAGTTACCCGGACCAGTGTGGTGATGAAGCCAATAATGGATTTACCCTGTGTTTATGAGGAGAAAAAAAAAGACGTCTGTTGATGGTCACCGGGGCTCGGAAGATGATGCTTGTTGAAGGCTTGCTTCAGGTATGTTCACATATTTTTAATACAATACAACTCACAAGCAAGCCACAAAATTTTATGTAGCCTAGCAAGCTAGTCCTAGCACTACTGGTTATAATCCAAAATGCAGGTGTCCTGTCAAATCATTCCAAATGTTTTGGTGTCTGATTGATTTTGGTACAATAAAGTATTTTAATTAGAGTTAGCAAGCACACGTTATTTCTCTTTTTCATTATAATTTCTGTTATATTGTAATGTTGGTTTGACCTGACAAATTAGAATACACGATCTTAGGAGAACAGTGATTTCTAACACTTATGGAACCAAGACAGATATTTTCCAATTGATAAATCTCAAAGGACACCAACAAACAATATTGCCACAAAAAGTGGATTATTTAATTACCTTATATCCCTCCTGGCATTAAATAGAAGAGCATTTAGATTTTTTTGTCATTATGCCTAACTTTCATGAATAGATGAACAGAGAACTTATTGTAATTTTTTTTTTTTCAGCAATCAAGTACACAAGTCATTTAAATAGACTCATTGCTCCAGCTTGTGATTGGATCAGTGATCAGTTATCGATTTTTTAAAAACTGGCTGACAGGTAATTGGCCTAAAAAATCCTGGTAGTGTAAAGCTGTAAATACTACATCCCAAATACTCGAAAAAGTTGGTTTCACAAAATACAGGAGCTTTTATGGAAATCACTTTAGAGCTCGATTTTATGTTTACGTGGGTTATCTTTGATATTTAATTTATATGCTGATCTTCAAGTGGGAAAGCAATGCAAAAATATCAGAATTGGAGAAGGTCACATACATTATCATGCATTCTATGTTTACAGGCAATTGTACGTTACCTCTCTTTTGTTTCTCCTTGCTTCATTAAGAAACTCCATGAGGATTTGTCTTTGAGCTGCTTGGGATTCCTTGTTCAAAGAAAAAAAAAATTGGATTATCTCAATGTTTATGAGGTAACAACTACACCAGAAAAAGAAAGCACTTTTCAAAATCTCAAAATAATAAAATCAGAATAACATTGAAATCATTACAAAAATGACGACAAGAACGAGACAAACACACAGGGTCTGAAATACGTATTTAACATTTATTCTCACTACATATATTTTCAAAGGTGCTTTTGACAAACTTTTCACCAGCATTTGGGAATAACCCTCTGAATCCATAGTGACAAAATAAGTAGGACAAATAAAATCAGCCACCAGCCCACAATGACATTGGCACCCAAGAAGCTGGCGATGCAGCTTCGATATTTTTTTCCCAGCCTTTTATCTGTTGGCGGTGTTCCATGAAACAACTACTTGGAGCTATACATATTATGCCCGAAGTTGAGAACTAGAGCGGGGACAAATATAAGTTTAAACGGCACGAAAAGTTAAAAACCCACCCCAATAGGACAACAATTTTTTTTTTTTTTTTTTAAAACAATAATAGCTAATCAAGTGAAGACTTGAAATTGCCCATAGCAAATCGCCAAAGTTGGGATATTGTGTTGGAGTAAAATGTTTAGTAAAGTGTTCAACCTATATTTAATTGAAAACACAACAACTTTCTTTGGGCATGTCCCGTTCGGGGTCGCCACAGTGTGTCATCTCAGATGAACGCTCATTTTTGCTTGGCACAATTTTTACGGCGGATGCCCTTCCTGACACAACCCCTCAAGAGGAGAGAAGGCCCCAGTGAGAAATGAACTCATGACCCTGGTTTACCAAACCAATGCTCTAACCACTGAGCTATGGGGCCAAGTGAATACACTACAAATAAGATATTTAATGTTCAAACTGATAAATTTGTTTCAGCAAATAGTCATTAAGATGGAATTTTATTTTATGGCTGCAACACGTTCCAAAAAGCTGGGACAGGTGGCAAAAAAAGATGGACAAAGTTGAGGGATTCTAATCAATCACCTGTTTGAAACATCCCAGAGGTGAACAGGCTAATTGGGAACAGGTGGGTGCAATGATTGGGCATTAAAAGAGCTTCTTTGAATTGGTCAGTCATTCACGAGCAAAGATGGGGTGAGGTTTACCACTTGGTGGACAACTGCGTGAGAAAATAAATAAAAGTCAAACAGTTAAGAGGAAAATGTTCCTCAATGTAAAATTGCAAGTAATTTAGTGATTTTATTATCTAAGGTCCAGAGAATCATGCGGTTCAGAGAATGTGGAGAAATCACTGCATGTAAGCAGCGAGGCTGAAAACCAACATTGACTCTCGATCCCTCAGCCGGCACTGCATCAAAATCCAACATCAATCTGGAAAGGATATCGCCGCAGGGGGTTAGGAACACTTCAGAAATCCAATGTTAGTAAATACATTTCAGCGCTACATCCCTCAGTACATCTTAAAACTATACTATTCAAAGCAAAACCCATTCATCAACACCACCCAGAAATCCCGCTGGCTTTTCTCTGGCCTGAGCTCATCTAAGATCGACTGATACAAAGTGGAAAAGTGTTCCGTGGTTGAACGAGTCCCCATTTCAAGTTTTTTTTTTTTTTTTTTTTTTTTTTAAATTGTGGATGTCGTGACCTCCAGGCCAAAGAGAAAAATAAAAACATCCGGACTCTTATGGGCACAAAGTTCAAAAGCCAGCATCTGTGATGATAAAGGGGCGTGTCAGTGCCAATGGCATGGGTAACTTACAGATCTGTGAAGCAACAATTGATGATGAAAAGTACATACAGGTTTTAGAGAAACATGCTGCCATCCAAGCAATGTCTTATTTATTTCAGCAGGATAATGCCAAACCACCTCCCTCCTCGAGCTTTCACCTTATCCTGGTCGAGGAGTTTGTGAGTCCCAATAATCCTAGGAGCTAAGTCGTCTGGGACCTCATGCCCCTGGGTAGGGTCAACCATGGCATACAGGTTCTAGCTGAGGGACCAGACAAAGTACAAGTCCATTAAACCAATGGATTCAGGTTTCTATTACCCGGACTATTACCTCTGGAGCCAGGCCTGGAGGTGGGGCTCAAAGGAGAGTGCCTCGTGGCCGGGCCTGTATTCATGGGGCTCGGCCAGGCACAGCCCGAGAGGGTAACATGGGTCCCCCTTCCCATGGGCTCACCATCTGTTAGAAGGGCCATAGGGGTCGGGTCCAATGTGAGCTGGGCGGTAGCCGAAGGCAGGGATCTTGGTGATCTGATCCCCAGCTATAGAAACTAGCTCTGGAGACATGGAATGTCACCTCTCTGGGAGAGAAGGAGCCCAGACTTGTGTGTGAGGTCGAGAAGTTCTGGCTGGCTATAGACTGACACACCTCTATGCACCACTTGGGCTCTGGTACCAGTCCTCTTGAGAGGGGTGGGTCCTGACTCTTGTTTTTGCCTATGCACCAAACAAGGGTTCAGAGTACCCACCCTTTTTGGAGTCATTTGAGGGAGTGCTGGAGAGTGCTCCCTCTGGGGACTATATCCTTCTGCTTGATGACTTAAAATGCCCACATGGGCAATGACTGAGACGTGGAAGGGCGTGCTTGTGGAAGAAAAGCCCCCCAGACCAGAACCTGAGTGGTGTTCTGTTAATGGACTTCTGTGCTCATTACTGATTGTCCATAAAAAACACCATATTCAGCCATAAGGGTGTCCACATGTGTAGTAGGCACCATGACACCCTAGGTCGCAGTTCGATGATCGAATTTGTGGTCGTGTCATCGGACTTGAGGCCACATGTCTTGGACATTCGGGTAAAGAGAGGGTTGGAGCCGTCAACTGATTACCACCTGGTGATGAGTTGGCTCCAATGGTGGGGCAAATGCCAGTCAGATGTGGAAGGCCCAAATGTATTGTGAGGGTCTGCTGGGTACAGCTGGCAGATTACCCTGTCAGAAGGAATTTCAACTCCCACCTCCGAAACAACTTTGCTCATGTTCTTGGAGGGAGCGGAGGACGTTGAGTCCAAGTGGACGATGCTCCGCACCTCTATTCTGAGGTGGCCGACACGAGCTGTGGTCGTAAGGTGGTTGGTGCCTGTCGTGGAAGCAATCCCCAAGCACGTTGGTGGACAACAACAGTGAGGGATGCTGTCAAGCTGAAGATGGAGTCCTATTGGGCATTTCTGACCCGCGGGACTCCCGAGGCAGCCGATAGGTGCCGGCTGGCCAAGCGGAATGCAGTTTTGGTGGTCGCTGAGTCAGAAATCTGGGCGTTGCAGGAGTTTGGTGAGACCATGGAGAACAACTTCATGATGGCTTTGAGGAAATTCTGGTCCACCATCTCAGGAATGGGAAGCAGTGCATCATCAACCTTGTGTATCGTAAGGATGGGACACTGCTGACCTCAACTCGCGACATTGTTAGTCGGTGGGGAGAATACTTCGAAGACCTCAATTCCACCTAAACGCCTTCCCATGTGGAAGCAGAGTCTGGGTTCTATGAGGCAGGGTCTTCTATCGCTAGGCTTGAGGTCACCAAGGTGATTAAAAAGCTCCTTGGTGGCAGGGCGTGGATGGAATTCGCTCAAAATTCCTAAACGCTATGGATGTTGTGGGGCTGTCTTGGTTGACACGCCTCTGCAACATCACGTGGACATCGGGGACAGTGCCTCTGGAATGAAAAACTGGACTGGTGGTCCCCCTTTTTAAGAAGAGAGACCGGAGGTTTTGTTTCAACTACAGGGGATCACACTCCTCAGCCTCCCTGGTAAGGTATATAAAGGGGTGCTAGAGAGGAGGGTCCGTCAAAAAGTTAAATCTCAGATTCAGGAGAGCAGTAATTTTCGGGCTGTTGCTTCTCATGAAGCGACTTTTTTTGCATGGGTGGTGAGTTTGGGATAATTATGCTGAAAGACCCAGCCATGGATCATCATCAATACCCTTGCTGATGGAAGGAGGTTTTCTTTCAAAATCCGATGATACATGGCCCTATTCATGCTTTCATTTACACTGATCAGTCATCTTGGTCCCTTTGCAGAAGAGCAGTCCCAAAGCTCCATGTTCTCCACGTTTCACAGCTGATCTTTGGATGCAAGTTGACATTCTTTCTGCTCAAAACTCAACAAATGGGGTTTTTGCCATAATGTTCTATATGGATTTTATCTGACCATATGACACACTCCCAGCCGATTTCTGGATCATCTAAATGCTCTCGCGCAAATTTCGGAAAGGCTTGGACATGTCGTGGCTTAAGTAGGAGGACAATCTGGCACTGGAGGATTTGAGTCCCTGGCGGCGTAGTGTTACTGATGGTGGTCTTTGTTACTTTGGTCCGAGCTTTCTGCAGGCCATTTACTTGGTCGCCCCGTGTGGTTCTGGTATTTCTGGTCATCATTCTTGTGATCATTTTGATCCTACGAGGTGAGATCTTGTCTGGAGACCCGAGTCAAGGAAGATTATCATTGGTCTTGTATGGCTTTCAATTTTTAATACTTGCTCCCACAGTTGATTTCTTCACACCCAGCTGCTAACCAACTGCAGATTCAGTCTTCCCAGCCTGGTGCACGTCTACAATTTGTGTCTGTCAGGTCTGCAAATCGTGACTCTTTGAGGTTGTGAACAGGTGTATTTTATACTGATAACTATTTCATTCAGGTGCCATTAATACAGGTAACGAGTGGAGGATAGAGCAGTCACTTGAGAATCTGAGAGCCAGAAATATTGCTTGTTTGTAGTTAGTCAAATATTTGCTAATCAGTTCTTTAAAAATCAAGTTGATTTTCTGTATTTTTTTCCCCTTCATTTCATCTCTCATTGGTGAGGTTCTTATAATCTGTACAATTTAAAAATAAGAAAAATATTTTCAAGAGGGGAACTGATGATAAACAGAAAACATTTTGAACACCCTCTCATGTGCGTGTGGACATGCTTTGTTTGTAATTAAGATGACAAGTCACCACAAGCTATTGTAGTAAGCGTTTCCTCATATTTTCACTGTCTAGCAGAAACCTAAAGGCTTTGTGTTCACACTTAATTGGTATTTGGAACATTTCATAATTCCCTCCACCATGACGAAGCCGAAGAAAAACAATACAAAGCAAAATGCTTAAATTTATTTAAAACCCAAACCACAACATTCCCCTTCAAAGTGGGCCAAACGATAATCCAACACGTCTACAAAGAGACCCTTCTGCATTTGCTTTTTCAAATACACGAGATGACAGTTGTGGTAGAACAACTTGTGGCTGCTTCACCATGACAACATGTTTGCTCACAATATCCTGAGTATCAGTTACTGGGCAAGAAGAACATTGGCGTGTTGAAGCAACTTCCCTAATTGACCCGATCTGGACGATGTCCCCACCCCCATCCCCACCCCCACCAGCCCTCCCATAGCTCAAGGGAAATGCATCACTTGTGAAGACGTGGATAACGTCAAGATGGCTATGACAACGGAGCTGCTGAGAATCCCAAAATCATCCTTCCAGGAGTGTGTGAATGAATGGCAAAGAAGGGTGGGTAAAGTGTGTTAGGGCTTCTTTGTACGCACATGTGTGACATCCACGCTGATGTCACTGCAGCTCTCCTGCACGTAATTTGCCTTTACACTCAAGTGTTCAGTTTAGAAAATGTACTCCAGTTCTTCAAGTCAGAGGAGTCACTACAGCTGCCATTGGCTAGGATGCCACACGGTGGGGTTTCTGCAACACATTTTCATCATTTCCGGTAGCTGTTTTTACTTTCCTTTCCGTAACAAGGAACAAAGCAACAATAATGGTGATCGTGGAAAAGTCTACTAAACAAATTGATTTAAATTACCAGATGTTTAATTATGCTGCAAAATAGGATCCCAAAGGTGGCAGTGTAGATGGTATGTGGAGCAAAGAGGAATGGTGAGCAGGTCATCACAGCATGAGACTTAATGGCTAATCACAAGAGATGAATTTCGCGGCTTTCCACATGGAGCAATTGTTTTTTATGTATGCACAGCTTGCTATGCACAAGCTATGCAGAGGTGCCGCACGGAGAAATGTGTAAGTCACGTGATGCAATGCAAGCGATGTCGGCCATGGACGCCACTTCAGCACTTTATACTTCAGGAGGATGACTTTGAAGGGGAAAACTTGGAATTTGTATTGAATATTTTTTGTGACGCCAGTCCTCAAACTTTTTTTTGACACCCTCTGTCTATCACATTATTGGAAAACGTTTTGAAAAACCTGGCATTTGAGAATATATATATTTATTAAAACGATTTCTTCTATGTAGCCCATCCTCGCTTACCGCCTCCAGCTGCTTCTTCTTCTGAACCAGTAGCTCCAACATTAGATTTACATTTGCCAGGTCCAAGTTCTCTTGGTCAGGACTTAACACATCTTGTAAAACATGCCATCTGGATCCATTCTAAGGGTCAAAGAGACTGATCAGTAAAATGTAATTGGCTTCCCCCCCCCCCCTTTTGTCCAGATGAATGTAATAATACTAGGACAGTCCTAAATGCATTTTACTCACAGGATGATCTAATTTGTGTCTCTTCTCCTCCGATCTTTGCTTCTGTTTAAGGATGAGTTCATTTACTGGTGTTGGTGAAAGAGAAAAAAGAAAGAAATGACAGACAACCAAAAAACAGGGAATCAGCCTAAACCAGTTGAACGGCTTCTCAAACTAGAGACATTTATCTCTAAGATTTATGACCATGGTGGCATTGATTTGAGAATATACCACCTCGTATGCCCATTTTAATTTTTTCCTCAGGGGATCAAATTACACACCTTTTCCAAGTGAATTTTACAGTAAGGTAAATTTACAACCAGCAACTAGGCTGTGTACTAAAATTACAGTTGAACCTCAAAAGTTGGATGCTCTTGAGATCATACAAGTCTGAATTAAAAAAGTAAAATGGATCTCTAACGGTCACCATGCGTAATCTCATGTCAGGCCACAGATAAACTTATTCGAAAAGACAAGGATTAACAAAGAGATATTGAGAACATTACCAGCTAAGATTCATTAAAAGCAGCAAGACTCATGTATAACCATACACTGTCACAATTATTTTATTATTAAGATTGGTCAACATTTGTTTACTCTTGCATAACAATTAAGTATGTTAAAACATTACAATTCCTTTACAGTTAAATGTTTTACAGTACTGATAGTTGTACGCCTGAATAACTTGTTTCTAGTTTCAGTAATTTCAAAATCTGAACAATTTGGAGCAGATTAATCCATTTACTAAATATGGGTTGCACAATACGATTACATATTATTATTATTATTATTATTATTACGATACGATTATTGAGCATTTACTCAACGCATATCACGATTTAGTGACCACCTACCAAGGAAGTTTGGGTAAAGTTGATCCACATTATCAACAATGTAGTTGCACTTGGGACACCTGTTGCTATCCTCCAGACTCTGGCGGATGCATTTGAAGCTGCAAGTGGTAAAGGAGTGAAGTTAAGAATGATTTTTTACAGAGAGAAAATGTGATAACCTCAGAAACAAACAAGGCAAGCGTGCATTTAGAGTTATAGTCCACAATTTTTTGTTTAAAAACATAAAACATTTACTGAATGATATTTTTATTACCCATGCTGGCTCGGTTGATGGCACACTGCAAGTGATGGGACGGAAACGATGCATGTCCTCCAGAACATAGTAAAAATGTAGAATCTCATAAAAGGCAGTGCTGACTTCATATTGAAACGATGGCCAACTTCTTCTGTTATAATATAGAATTTGAGCTTAGGGCGGTACCTAAAGTTACATACTCTAAAGTAAAATACTATATTTTCACAACCATAATGTGCATTTAAGTCTTGTTTTTTTCCAAAATGGTTTAGACTTGTGTATGTACTAGGTTCCAAAATCTGTAAATGTCTTATGTTTGTCTCCTTGAATGAACGCTAAACTTATGTTAGTGTGCATGCATGCTACCGCATGGTGGCACTCACGAGACAGTAAGGAACAATTCCCTTTTTTATTTTCTGTAAGCAGAAGAACGAACTTCATTCCCCACACAATGGCATGTGTAGGCAAGTCATTCTGTTTGTTCTGGTGTGATCATTTTAATTTTGATATGACACAGTGTGAACAACATGTAGACTAAAGACTGATCTATACTTGTCATTGTGGAGGAAGGGAAGCTTGTTGTTCTGCTTACAGAAGTTAAAGTGCAATTGTTAGTCATTGCCTCGTGAGCACCACAGTATGTTTTAAGATAGTGTAATAGTTTTGCTGTGCCTGCGCCGGATAATACGGTGCACCTTATGGTCATTAAAATACAGACTGAATTGTTAAGTCTTCAGTTTCCCATTGGTTACAGATAAAATAATAAACCATAATGGATTATTTTTTTAAAAATATATTTCCCTTTCAATGATTTCTGGCTAGCCCCCAAAAGAGGAAATTTTATTTACAGTTTAGACTATGAATAGTTTGGTGTACATACTAATGTAATGAGGCCCACAAATAGTAACTGTATCAATAAGTGAAGCCTTGCTCAGGGGGCACCATTTTGACAAATTAAGATAAAAATCTTCTCTCATCCCATTAATTTCCTCTCTGGTCTTCCTCTTGTCCTTACACCTGGCGGCTCCATTTCCATAATCTTTCAACAATACAGTATGTTGTTATCAATATATATATAAATTATTCATTACATGATGCTGCCCCTCAATTATGTGTTATACTAGAAAACGTATTTGCATCACACAAAAATCAAATGTTTTAACTAACAAAAACTTTCTGGACAATTGTATGCTTCAAAGTTTTTGAGAAGCCATTTAATCCGAATTGCCTTACATGGATGAATAAAAAGTTAAATAAAATCTTTTGCATTCCAGACTATACTCCAGTGTACAAACCAATGTCCAAAAAAAAAACGTTTGCAGGGATGAGTTTTGTCGAGAATGACTTGACTGACATTGAGAACAACCCCACCAAACATATTTGGGATGAAATAATTAGAAGAGAGAGACAGCAGGGCCTCGATTACATCAAACATTGTGACTTATGACCTCAGAAATATACGACTGGACAATCCCACAAACACGCTAAAATGTTTAAGACAGTTTCTCTATAAACTAGTGGCCAACTGACTTGAACAAACAGGACTTTCAACTCATTTCAATTGATATTTTATTAATGGTCAATATGGAAAAAGGAGATCATCGATTTTATGTTCTATACATTTTGCCACTCTACGAGAACTTCCGCAAACATGGATGAGAAAACGCTACCCACTAGCGACCCATATAGACCACAAAAAGGGCAAGTCCATTCCAGTTGTACCTCTACTTCGAACATCTCTACCAATGAAAAATTCAGGTTACTAAAAACCTTCCTGGAAAATTTATGTCTCTAGTTACAAAGGAAATTCAGGATTTCGAAAGTGGCACGATAGAGCTGCTCTTTCATTGGCTATTGTCGGAGCATCTGCCTGGAATCACAAAGGCTAGGAGGAACATCAATCTTTAGCCATGATGAACTTCCTGTATCTTGTTTGGTGTGGCGCAATAGCGTTGCTCTAGCTCGCTATCACGTACCATCTTCCCGGCATCACATCCTTCCATTGGCTAGGAGGGACATCAATCTTTACCAGTGATGAACTTCCTGTATCTTCATCACCAAATCCATTGTCATACGTTGGTGCAAACTCATACTGTACAACTTCTTTGCAGATTTTATAATTTTTTTTCACGATGGGTCCCAAGAAAATATTTAGCTGGGAAAGGCTGAGAGGACAAGTTGGATCTTTGGACGGAGGAGCTAAAGGAGCTGGAGCCGATGCAACACACGGCAATGCAGGAGCATTTTAGTGAGGATGGCGTAGAGAAGGAGGCAGCCACTATTTCGTCAGCCATAATAAAATAAGTGTTGAAGAAATTCTATGACATTTCCGAATTTATTCAAAACAATCATCCAGAAAATGTGTTAACTAGGCTATAATCACTTACTTAGATGATATTTGCCTTGCACATTTAACCAATATTATTAAAAGCTACCAAAGGCAAACATCCTTGGATTGGTACTTCATGAAACATTGAATGTTGTTTGTTTTGAATTCATAGTTTGTGGAATTCATTAATTTTAGTGTAATTAAGTTGTCTGCATGCCTCCTCCTCCGTCCCCGATGAAGCCTCGTCACTTCGTTACTCAACACCAAAAGGTGTTATGTACATTTTGATTGCTGATTTTTTTTGGGGCGGGTGCTTGGAACAGATTAGGCTGTTTACATGTCAAATGCGTTTCTACTTGGGAAAAATTCAAGTTAGAAAACAACTTCTGGAATGGATTAATTTCATAAGTAGAGTTACTGCTTTATTTGAAAACAACCGTAGTCTGCAAAACATGTACACAAGTTTTTATGACGAAGATGGGCTAAGCTGTCTAAAATCACCTATGAACCATGTTATAGAAAGCGATGCATCTATTGCGGTAAATAGATCCATGACTCCTGTAACAGGGTTCATACTCAGTCTGACCGAAAAAATTTAAGGGTTTTTTAGGGCCATTCTTAGGGGCTGACAAAAAATTTAGGGCCGACACGGAAAAAATTTAGGGCTGACACGAAAAATTTAGGGCCATCGTGGGAAATCAAGAATAAGAAAAAAAGACTCAACCAATGGTGCCATCAACCGTTCTTGGTTCATCAAATGTTCCAGTACCTCAGTACCTGTGACAGTGATCACGTATTGCCCCTTGTGGTAGTTCTCATTGATATGACCATTGTCAATGTCTTCACATAAAAGTCTACAGAAAAACAGATTCTAACTACAATTGCAACTATATACACAAATGTCTTCTACTGATGTCTGTCTGTCTCAGCACCCCTACTCTAGCTCTTTGAGCCTACCCAGTGCCTCCTCTATTTGTTGCTGCAGAGGTGCCAAAGTGGCTCTCTTGTCCTTTGCTCTGCCTCTGAGTGCATTGGCCTCGGTGATAAACCTCATATTCCTCTTTTCTTCTGCCTCCTCACACAGCCTGTCAGCCTTCTCAATAAGCGTAGATATGTCAGTCTCTATTCTGGCTTTTGTGGCTTTGAGGCAGTAGAGATGAAAAGTGGGCAGCGATGCCAAATGTAGCCAGGTACGAAGTCTTCCTTTCCCCACAGTGGTAGTTTTTAGCAATGTCACTGTCTGGGAACATGACTGCAAACACTTTTGAATTATTTTCACAAGATTTGTAACTGTAATGGTTGCAGATCACTTTTAAAGTCCACACGATCTCTACCTTTAACGAGTCCGTCTTCGTGTATTGAACTACGTTCATAAAGCCTGACTTCCGGCTGGTTGAAGTCGATGACTGGACAACTGTAGGTGCGCATGCACTACTCGTACCACTGCCTGAAGCTGATGCTTCACTATCTTGATATTTTAGAAACAGATTCATACCAACGGAAGATGAGAGAGTCTTCGCCAAATCAGTGTGTCTCCTGTTTTTCCGGTGCGACTCCAGCACTTTGACGCCCATCTTTTTAAGCTGGTAACTCTGCTTGCACAGATGGCAGTAAAACATGTGCCGATCTTTTGGATCTCGACAAACCCAGCTCCCGAACTCCTTACTTTCAACCCAAGCATATTGAAAAATGCACTTCCCCATGATACAAGTTGGATCGATGAAAGAACTACGCTACGTCGTAACGAAGACGAAGTGAAATGCCTACTCACGGAAACAATGGAATATCGACAAGATGGCGACAAGTTGTCAACAGGTGACTTCCGTTGACAATTCCGGCTGTTTTGGACGCCAGACGGGTCGCTATTTTTTTTAAATTTTTTTTTTTTTTTTTTAAGGGAGAATTTTGGCGGTAGAGGTCCTCCCTTTGATTTGTTTTTAATTTAAGGCCTTTTTAGGGGCTTGACCGGTTTTCGCGGATTTTTAAAGACTTTCAGGAGCCCCTAAATGCACCTTCGAAAATTTAGGGGTTTTTAGGGACTTTTAGGGCTGTGTGCGAACCCTGAATGTAAACAAAACAATGATTGGGAGTGATCAAGGTGGCAGTTGAACTTGTGTTTGGTACGTGAACAGGGCAGGAAGATAATAGCTTATAATATATAATAGATAATAGAGCAGGACGATATAGAAACTGTTCCAGTTTTTGTTTTACATTAGTATTAGCAGCTACTAGCTAGCTTCATTGCACGGGTGATAGCCGATCGCACAAATAGGTCAGCCGCCGCTGTCTGAGCTGACTATTCTGAAAATCTGGGTTTACCCATTCTCTTAGCCGCTTGTCCCTCATAAGGGTCACAGGAGTGCTGGAGCCTATCCCAGCTGTCAACGGGCAGGAAGCAGGGTACACCCTGAACTGGTGGCCAGCCAATCACAGGGCACATTGAGACAAACAGCCGCACTCACAATCACAGCTCGGGGCAATTTAGAGTGTCCAATTAATGTTGCATGTTTTTGGGATGTGGGAGGAAACCGGAGTGCCTGGAGTAAATTCATGCAGGCACGGGGAGAACATGCAAACTCCACACAGGCAAGTTTGGGATTGAACCTGGGACCTCAGAACTGTGGGGCCAACGCTTTCCAGCTGATCCACCGCGCCGACTAAAATAAATCTTTCATTTCTTTTTTTAATTTTGCTTTATTTAGAAATCCCCACATTGTATTCATTCCACATAATCATGTTTCATCTGTGTGTCTTCTTGATTTCCAGGAGACTGAGCATGATTAAATGCATTGCTGCCACCTAATTGTTAAGTGATGAATACCGACAACAAAGGAAAACTGAAATACAGTCAATGAATAAATAAACAATAAACAATATAAGGATTACAACTGAAGAATAATTATAATGGCGCAATATAATTGAACAGCGTGAAGATTTTAAATCCTACTACATAACACAGTGGTACCTCAATTTACGAAATTAATCCGTTCCGGAAGTTATTTTGTAACGTGAAATTTTTTGTAAGTAGAAGCGAATTTTACATGTAAATAGCCTAATCCTTTACAAGGCCCCCGCCAAAATAAGCATTCAAAGCACAAAACTTAAAAGACTAATAAAAAATTATGTTCATTTACCTTTGGTGTGGGGCGACTATACGAAGAGAAGGGTGAGTGACAAGCAAAAGCCATTGTGGGGGACAGAGGAGGAGGCAACCATTTGACAGGTGAGAGAAAACATATATGAATGAATGTATCCACGCACACACTTCAATTCCACTAAAGTATCTTGGGGCCTATGGTGAGGAGAGCTAAATATACAGTACTTGCAAAAACACAAACGAAAGTCTCGGGAAAAAGTTGTACTTTTCGAATGTGCGTTAGCTTGTGAAAGTGTGTGAAAGCACTCAGTGACAAGTGTCTAAGGAAAACGAAACGCATCATGGGTAAAGATTAACGTCCCTCCTAGCCAATTGGATGACAAGAAGATGGTACCGCGGTATCCAATGAGACAGCAGCTCTATTGGGCCACACAAACCAAGATACAGGATGTTTACGTTTGGTGGAATTTGGGGGCTGCGAATCCAATGCCTGTTTTTTTTTTTTTTTGTATCCTGAATTTGCCTGCATACCTAGAGACAACATTTTTCTGAGGGGGTGTTTCGTAACCTGAATCTTTTTTTTTTTAATTACTAGAGACGTTCGTAAGTAGAGGTACCACTGTATAGTCCCACAACTGCCCTGTGCTAATATTCTTGATATTTTAAAAACCTGCAAATTCAGAGAAGACTCTTCTTCCAGTCATACCCATAAATGCAGTTAAACTAATAATTGACAGATTAATTTATTCTGCTGTTACCGTTTTCAGCCTTGGGTCTTCTTTTCCCAGTCAAGGATTTTTTTCTTCTATGAGTCATATCGCAGGTAATTTACTTTGTGAGGTTAATAATCGTTAGTCACTTTCTGTTTTAGAATCTAGTAGAATCTGTTTGGTCAAGTTCTATATTTTCATAAATACAATAAATATCTTATCACAGATAGACAAAGATTGCCCAAACAAATCATGATATCAAATTTAGGCATTATCGCTCAGCACAACCTCCAAGTATTTTATCATAGACATTGGCACACAGTGGAACCTTGATAACATGGTCTAGGGGTGTTGTCTTATAGAGCAGATAGTTACATTGAAGCACTTTTTTAGACCACATGCACCCATATTACTGTACAGAACAAAAATTATTTTTTTTCATGCCCTAAAATGTTCAATAGAATAAAAATGTAATATATTTTTAAAAAGCCTGAAAGTAAAAGTTCCACATTTTAGTCAGTGACATGCAAACATACAGTGCTTATCACTGATGAGACGTTTCCATGAACAGTGAGGAATTTGTGTGCTTCCTAGTGCCTAAGAAACACCTGAAAGTCTGCAAACAGATTTTCTGGTCTGATGGGATCAAGATAGAAATGTTTGCCCTTAATTCTAAGCAGTATGTGGGCAGGGGCGGAGAAAAGTACTGCTCATTACCTGTCTAATTCAGTCTCAATACAAAAGAATGGTGGTTGGTAGGATTATGCTGTGTGTGTGTTGTTCATCTTTAGTGACAGGATGAGTGGTTGTGATGAAGTACAGCAATATCCTGGATTATAACCTTTAAAACCTTCCCCAGAGTGCTCAGGACCTCAGACTTGGCCGAAAGTTCACCTTTCAACAAGGCATTGACCCTAAGCAATAGACTTTACACTGATATTATCGGCCTGATTGGTATTGGCCAATTTTTCACATTGAAAGCTGATTGGCTAATATGTCATAATTTGCCAATCCGATCAATGATGTAATTCATAGGCCCGGCAAAAGACATTTATTCTGCTTCACCATCGTGTACAGTATATTGTACAAAGAATTTATTTCATTCAAATCATGAGATTCTTCATAGTAGGGCAGTCTCAATTTTTTTTTTGCAGCTGAAACAAGTATTCAGCATGTTTTTCCTTGCTAAATATACTGGCCAGGTGGCATTGTCATGAACATTTCACCAGATGTTTTAAACAACCCAAGTAATCCATCAATAAAAAAGGCAGAACAAATGAGATCAGAAATTAAGTTGAGTAAAAATGTGGAATAACACAGTGGAACAGTCTTGGACACATGATGAAAGGGAGGTTAAAGGAACAGAAAGCCAAGAACAAACCTAAAATGTATCAAAGACCAATTCAGCCCTTTGCCACAATTCTCACAAGTTGCCAGATCTCATCCGATCTTCAAGTTAAGCAGTGTTGGTCCTGGTTAGCACTTCCATGGGGCTGACACACAAAAAAAGTGCATCTTAAAATTAATGATCAATCACCTCAGTGGAACAGAATAAGATTACTGTAATTTCTTGAGTATAATGTGCCCTGTAGTATAATGCTCACCCCTAAAGTTGACCTTGAAAAAAAAAAAAAAAAAAGGAAAATCCTTCTACCAATGTACAATGTGCACCACAATTTGCTGCTACCCATATGCTCAGAATATAAGGAATGATTTGTATTTATATTTTGTTGGGTTTGTACTTGTATTGTTTTTCAAAAAACAGTCCGTACAACAATCATTAATAATAATGTGCATTTGCTGATGCATCGGTAATATAATCTTGGGACAGGCCTCAAGACATGATTGTCCTGTTCCCTGTAATTGTCAGAACAGAATCCCTCAACCAACTAAAATAAATGCTCAATGATGGCACAACATTTTATTAACACTGTTAACACGTATTTCAGTCTTAAAAATATAAACTCTTTAACATTGTTTATTAAACACTGCATTAAATATTTGTGCATAAAACGTTTGTGCATAGTGCAGTTTATCCACTACATCACACATCTTTGGCCAAGCTTCAAAAGAAGCATTGTGACTCATCTCCAATCCGAAAAAGATTCATAGTGGCTTTATTTGGTGCTTCGCTGTTGAACTCATCATTGATGATATTGATATTTTTTTAATCCCAAGAGTTTGGGTTGTGCAGCGCAACCTGTCCCCCTCCATTCGGCTCCAATCCAGGAGGAGAGGAGTATCATGAACTACTACAGAGGATCTCCATCCTGGAAACGAAAATCCACCGTCTTGAAGTGTATGCGGATGTTAATGGACAGTCATGGATTAAACCACTCTGCCATTGCCTCAAAATGGTGAGGAGAGGTGTGCTAACAGACAGCCACTTAGCTCAACAACAGGGAAACAATAACGGATCATCTGTTCTCCCTGGAATGTACTGAGAGCAAAGCCCAATGATATGGGATATCAAAAAGGAAGGAGACAACACCAGTAGCTCACCAAGGAATCCGGCTGGCCTGCGCTGCGGGCTACCATAACCCCATGTGAATCCCATGGATAGTCGCTACAGCAAAAAGCAAGAAAAAAAGAAAGTCAATGCAAAACATTGACATCAGACTTACAAGTATATTTGAGCCAGGTTTACAAGATCCTGGCCAAGAATGCTAATGCCCCACCATCACTAAAAAGGTATGAAATTAAATTATACACGAAAAATTGGGACCCCAAGCGTTAAGAGTTAGTGATGGAGCAATCAAGGATGTGAAATGCTTTTGCAGTGAAGAGTACACCAGAGTACTGTGTTTTGCTAATGACACACCTGGAGACAATCAGCAACAAGGTGTAACGAGTGTCACTGTACACACAGGGGACCTGGATGTTCTCAAGCAGCAAATTAGGAGATACTAAAGCAAGATTTGATTGATCTAACAAAAACGAAATGTGTGGATACTGAGGTTTTTATAAGCAGACCTCTCACAATTGTACGATCTGGAGATCACATTTCTCGAGGCTCCATCAATTACACAAGTGATTAAGTGAAGTATGTACTGCACTACAGTGAGTTTCATTGACAATTTTTGAGTTTTTGGGAGCACAGACACCTTTTCAAGGCATACGGTTTCTGTGTAAATAGATAAGGAGTTAAGGTATTGGCTGCCAACATTTTGTACTGTGTACGTCATTCAACGGCCTAAAAAGAAAATGGTAGAAACGTGTCCACAACTCAAAGACAAAACGATGATGAAGTTGTCCCCAAACAAATGGAGGAACAAGAGATAAGGCGAGACAAGTGGTAGACTGACTCAGGGTCATCCAAACAATTGGAGGAGCAAATGACAAATGAGATGAGCCATCACTTTAAATTTTCCCCACCTCTTCCTGTCCCTTTGGAGCCAATTCCAATGTAAAGTCAAATCTGTAATCCAATGGTATGTCTGACGAATAGGGTGAGGACTATTGTCAATGTTGGAGTCCATCTCACACCAAACCAGGATCTTCCTCCCATCCCCCTTCGCCTGAAACCACAGTCCATTAAGATGTGAAAGGCCCCTCTCCACCTCGAAGATTTTATCTGTAATTCTGACTAATACCTGATGGACCCCTGTGGCGCTCAGGCATTTTTCACAGAAAGTTCGTCAAAGAGATATGGCACAAAAAAAGTGGAACTACAAACTTAGTGAGGATAAAATGTGAATCTATCAAACCACTGTCTCCAGTTATCTCGGATACTAGCTCTTTTTAACATCAGGTCACTGGGTAATAAATTAATGTTAATTAATGACATCATTACAACCTATGATTTGAACTTCTTATTAATATATGAAATAATGTTCACAAAGTAGCTCTAATAGCATTTTAAATGAGGCAATACCAGTAAATTTTGTGTCAAATAGAATAAGGCAGCGTTATGGCTGTTATTATAAAGTCATTATTTCCGTATAAAGAAATACTGGGTGATTCTGGCTCTGAAGATGTTTTTGTTTTTTAAGTCAAACTGTTGCCAGATATTTGTACTGAATACAACTATTTTGTCATAACTGAGACTTTAACATTCATGACCATTTTGGTGTATTTTTTGAATTACAGATTCTTCCAACGTTCAGACAACCTCCATGTCTATTAAGAAAAAGTTCATAAATGAGAGTATTGTGCTGCCAGTAAGATCATAGAGACTAGTTGTGACACAAACTGTGAATGCTGAGACAGTTGAACCTTTGGACAATATCAGCTTTATTGGCCAAGTGTGTAAAAACACACTGGGAATTTTTCTCTGGCAGTTGGTGGTACCCTGGTATGACATACAGAACAAAGAACAAGACATTTCTGTTTATAGGAACTATTCCTTATCAGATACTGATTGGACCAGCAGGATGTGAGTGAGTGTCCTAACATGGCACAAGACAGAAATATGGTAGGTTCGCTGATCAAGAATTTAATGACTTAATTAGCACAGGGAAAATACTGTTCGAATGCCTGCTAGTTTTGACTTTCATTGATCTGTAGCGCTCCTGACGGAAGGAGCTGGAAGAGCTGGTGGCCAGGATGTGGAGGATCCAAAAGGATCCTGCCTGCTCTGGACCTAGTTCGTGTTGCGCGCAAGTCCTCAATAGTGGGTAGCGTGGTGCCAACAATCCGTTCAGCGGTTTTGATTGTCCGTTGCAGTCGGAGGTTGTCATTTTTTTGTGGCGGCCCTAAATCAGACTGTAATCGAGGTATACAGTACTGATTGGATGACCACCTTGTAGAACTGTCTCAGTAGCTTTTGTGAGAGGCCGTGCTTCCTCAGAAACCGCAAGAAGTATATCCTTTGCTGGGCTTTTTTTGAGGATGGAGTTGATATTCGTCTCCCACTTTAGGTCCTCTGAGATTGTAATTCCCAAGAACTTGAAGGTCTCGACAATTGACACCAGAAAATCTGAAATGTCATGAATGCTGTCGCTCTTGTTAAAATCAAGACCATCTTGAGGCGACCTCGAACACCGTGGAGGAACACAATGATGGTTAAAAGCTCTAAATCGAAGTGTAGGAAAGGTGAACGGAAGTGGACAAAAACTACATTCCAAATTGACGAGGACCTCTACAGAAAAAGTCTTTGTAATTTTACCCAGGATGACAAGCTCACAGCCACCTGAATCAGATAGCTCCATAACAGGTATTCAGATACCACCACATAATGTTTTTTTAACGATCATTGGGCATTATCTTCCATTCATCCATCTTGTTCACTCATATGCGACCTGATACACTCATTACCATGGGGATGACAACATGAATGTATCGCAATGTAATGCATGAAAAAAAAGTGTGTTGATGGTCATCAGGGGAGGATGTTCATGTAAGGCCTGCTTGAGGTATGTTCACTTTTAATACGATCCGGCTCACAATCAAGCAACAAAATGCTGCGTAGCCGAGCAAGCATTGGAGGTTGTGTGTAAACACGCCGTTGTCTTGTTGAAAACATGATCTGACCAAAGCAATTAATTCCAACATTTTGGGACAAAAGCCACATACTTACTTTACAATTGAAAAATCTCACAGCGCATCAACTGACAAAAATATCACAAAAAGTAGGTACATTACTTGCTGTATGGACTTCCTGCCATGTAATAGAAGACCATCAATTTGTTCTGTCTCTATATTTCACTGTCATAAACAGAGGAGAACAAAGATACATGATTTCTTTTAAATATATATTTTTGAGTGATTAAGAACACAAGGACATTCAGTAAATGAACAAGTCATTTAAATAGACTCATTATTCAGTCTTGTGATCAGATTGAAGATTGGTTGGTTTTTTTAAGCCCGCTGATTGGCCCCAAAAATTGAGCGTGTAAAGCCTAATCAGTTTGGTAAAAACTTTATACCTTAGTCTTTGTCACTTTGTAACCTTTGAAATGTCCGAAAATTGATAAAATCGATCATTTTCACCAGATCTCAATCAGCCGAAAGATCACATTATCATGATTTTAGATCACGCGCTCGGATCAATACCCAACCATGAAAATGAACATACCCGTTAACCCACTTCCAGTTTGGCAAACTATGACAGCTGTGTATTCGTCGTTGAATAATCAGCAGAGTATGAGCCTTTTAAGAGACATATTTTTTTCTTTCCAAAAACACTACCAACAAAACCATGAACATCGTTGCAATGTACATAACATTATCCAAATTCAATGGGGTCTTAAGCAACCAAAAATTTTCAAGCAGTTTAACTCAGTCATGATTCTGTGTATTTCTCTTTCACACAACCTGTTTTCCTGGAGAGCAGCATGTGTGAAAACATACAATTAGAAGGAGAAATAGACTAGTTAAGGAAGAGAGCCAGAAACTCAAAAGTAACAACAGAATAAACAGAGTACTGACTAAAGGAGAATACAACGAGGAAGCATTAATTTTGCTGAACTGGTGGTGTCCATCTGAAAGGCGGTCATTGAGCTCTCAACTTGCCAAGTCATGTTAGATACTGTGACAATTAGAAAATCTTAAAAAAGACCCTTAAACAGTTGAAAACAAACGAGAACTGCACACTTGGGTAAATTTTTCTCCTTAACTAAGAATTAAAACTTTCGTGTCAACTGTGGCTTATTTTTCTCTAATATTTCTACATGTTCATTCCATTAGTCGTGGTCTACTCTCTTTGTACGGTTACTGTATATGATATCCACATTAGGACAGATTAAATATAGCCATTGTTCTTCCCACATATTTACATGAATGCTTTTTTTGTTAATATGTTGATTAATGTGCATTCGAGTCTCCAATTAATGAATGTTTTTGGGATATGGGAGGAAACCAAAGTGCCCAGAGAAAACCCATGCAGTCACAGGCAGAGCATGCAAACTACATCCTTTAAGAACCAGCCCCGGACCGCCCAGAGCCTTCAGAATGTGTGGCCTGGAAGTCCCTGATAAGCAAGGGACCAATGACAAAACAAGATGGAATGCACATAAAATTCAATTAGGATTAGAAAGAGTCATCTGAAAAGAGACATTTGATTCTATAATGCAGGATGGGGAAAACCTAGCCTCGGCAACACTACAGTTATTCTGCGAGCCTGTAGTAATTTATAGATTTGCAGAAGATAACCTGTAAACCTTTATGCTCAACCTTCAACTACTAGAGTGAGGGCCATTGTGGTTTTAATCCCTTCCATCCACATATCCTTTTAAATCGCCATATCCTTTAAATTTTCCACACAGGTAGTATATGATTTGTGTACCTTATGTGCCGACTGTGTTTATGTGATTGCTTTCATTTGACCTTAACTTTAACATAGATTAGGTAGTATGTGAATTGTGTGTCTGATGTGTTGACTTCGTTGATTTGGTTGATTCTTCTTTTTGACTATCTGCAGCCTGTTGGGCAGCACAATCCTGTGCTACCTGTTGGCCGGTCCAAAGCCTGGATAATGCAGAGGGTTGCAGGAAGGACATCTGGCATAAAACTGTGCCAAACATATATGAGCATTCATCATACGAATTTCATAACGGTTAGGTCGTGGCCTGGGCTTCCTAAACCCAACACCCGGAAATGTTAATCTGGAAGACGTAGGTAGAAATTCAGATAATGTAGATCGAAGACAAACAAGAGGGGGAAAGCGGCTAAGTCGGCAGAAGAAGAGAAATGCACAGACCATACAGCTGTGTGTAGGTAATTTGAATGTTGGGACCATGACAGGAAAAGCTCAGGAGTTAGTTGACTTGATTAGGAGAAAGGTTGATATATTGTGCATCCATGAGAACAAGTGGGAAGGGATTAAGGCTAGAGGTCTAGGTGCAGGGTTTAAATTGTTTTATCATGGAGTAGATGGGAAGAGAAATGAAGTAGGGGTTATTTCAAAGGAAGAGAATGTCTTGGAGGTGAAAGAGTATCAGATCGAGTGATGATGATTAAACGTGAAATTGAGGGTGTTATGTATAATTTGGTTAGCGACTATGCCCCACGGGTAGGATGTGACCACGAGTTGAAAGAGAAATTCTGGAAGGAGCTAGACGAAGGAGTCCTGAGCATCCCAGACAGAGAGTGACTTGTGATTGATACAGATTCCAATGGACATGCTGGCGATGGAAACAGGGGCAATGAAGAAGTGATGGGGAAGGACAGCATTCAGCAAAGGAACTTTGAGGGGCAGATGGTGGTGGACTTCGCAAAAAGGATGGAATTGGCAGTGGTTAACACTTATTTTCAGAAGAGACAGGAACATAGAGTGACCGACAAAAGCGGAGGTAGAAGCACGCAGGTGGATTATATTTTGTGCAGATGTAATCTGAAGGAGGTCACTGATTGTAAGGTAGTGGTGGGGGAGAGTGTAGTTCGACAGTATAGGATGGTGGTGTGTAGAATGACTGGTAGCGGGTAGGAAGATTAAGAAGACAAAAGGTAGAGCACAGAATCAGGTGATGGAAGATGAGAAATTATGAATGTTATGTGGCCTCAGGTGAGACAGGCTTGAGATGGTCAGGAAGAGCTCCCAGAAGACTGGAACACTACTGCCAAGGTATTCAGAGAGGCAGGCAGGAGAGTACTTGGTGCTGGAACCCCAAAATACAGGAAGTCATCCAAGGAAAGAGATTAGCGAAGAAGTAGTGGGACATGGAGAGGAGTGAGGAGAGGCAATAGGAAAACATTGAGATGCGCCGTAGAGAAAAGGTAGAGGTGTTGAAGACTAAAGAAGTGGCATATGACCACATGTACTCCAGGTTGGATACGAAAGAAGGAGAAAAGGATCTCTACAAGTTGGCCAGACAGAGGGATAGAGATGGGAAGGATGTGCAGCAAGTAAAGGTGATTAAGGATAGTGATGGAAACATGTTGACTGGTGCCAGTAGTGTGAGAAGCTAATGAATGAAAAAAATGGGAGAGAAGGTAGGGTAGAATAGGCAAGCGTGAATGACAGGGGAGTGACATTGATCAGTAAGGGAGACGTTACAAAGGCAATGAACAGAATTTAAAAAATAAAAATAAAATGGAAAAACAGTTGGTCCTGATGACATACCAGAGGAGAGATAGAAGCAATTTGGAGAGGTGGCTTATTCAATAGAATACCAGCGGGAGAGAAGATGCCAGAAGAATGGAGGAAAAGTGTGCTAGTCCCCATTTCTAAGAACAAAGGCGATATTCAGAACTGTGGAAACTACAAGGGAATAAAGATGATGAGCCACACAATGAAGTTATGGGAAAGACTAGTGGAGGCTAGACTCAGGACGGAAGCAAGTATCTGTGAGCAACAGTATGGTTTCATGCCTAGAAAGAGTATCACAGATGCATTATTTGCCTTGAGGATGCTCATGGAAAAGTACAGAGAAGGTCAGAAGAAGCTACATTGTATATTTGTAGACCTAGAGAAAGCCTATGACAGAGTACCAAGAGAGGAACTGTGGTACTGCATGCGCAAGTCTGGTGTGGTGGAGAAATATGTTAGAATAGTACAGGACATGTATGAGGGGCAGCAGAACAGAAACGGGTACAAGCGGGATGGAAGAGTTGGCGGAAAGTGTCTGGTGTTCTATGTGACAGAAGAGTCTCCGCCTGGATGAAGGGCAAAGCTATTAAAACTGTGGTGAGCCGGCCATGATGTACGGATTAGAGACGGTGGCTCTGAAGAAACAACAGGAAGCAGAACTGGAGGTAGCAGAAATGAAGATGCTGAGGTTCTCACTTGAGGTGAACAGGTTGTATATGATTAGAAATGAGCTCATAATAGGGACAGCCAAAGTTGGAGGTTTTGGAGACAAGGTTAGAGAGAGCAGAGTTTGATGGTTTGGACATGTCCAGAGGTGAGAGAGTGAGTATATTGGTAGAAGGGTGCTGAGGATGGAGCTGCCAGGCAAAAGAGCGAGAGGAAGACCAAAGAAAAGGTTGATGGATATTTTGAGGGAGGACATGAGCACAGTGGGCGTTAAAGAGGAAGATGCACGAGATAGGCTTAAATGGGAAAAAGATGACACGCTGTGACGACCCCTAACAGGATAAGCCGAAAGAAAAAGAAGAACCACCTGTAAACCTTCCCACACCCATCTGTTTTTATTTGACACTATTAGACAAAAAAAAAGAAAGAAAAGAAAAATAAATATACAAAAAACCAACAACCTAAAGACACATTGAACATAATGTTACATATGATCAACTTAGATAAATGGAAAAGCTGACATTAACACAATTCCACATGAATATCTGATGACTAACTAGGATTGTTAACTTGCATTGATAACCCAATGATATCTAATGTAACCACAAGGCAAAAAAAAAAAATATATATATATATACAGTTTATACGGTGGTACCTCAATTTATGGAATTAATTTGTTCTGTAAGTCTTTCGTAACGTGAATTTTTTGTAAGGAGAAGCACTTTTTACATGTAAATAGCTTAATCCGATCCAAGACCCCCGTCAAAAATAAGCAATTAAAGTACATAATATAAAGAAATTCATTCAACTTTGGTGTCGAGCGACTATGCGAAGGGTGATTGACAGGCAAAAGGCATCATAGGGGGATGGAGGAGGAGGCAAATGTTTAACAGTTGAGAGAAAACATACGTATGAACGTACGTACGTACACACACAACTTCGTTCCACTAAAGTTTTTGGGGCCAATGGTGGAAAACCTGCAAAAAAAATGAAAAACTCACAAAAAAGTTGAACTTTTCCCAAAGTGCGCTAGCCTGTGACAGAGTGTGAAAGCGTTCTGTGACGAGTGTCCAATGGAAACAAAAGCCTTACGGATAAAGATTGATATCCCTCCTAGCCAATGGGATGTCAGGAAGATGCTACGGCGATAGCCAAAGCGGGAGCAGCTCTATCATGCCACACAAACCAAGATATAGGATGTGCATCATGGGTTAAGATTGACGTCCCACCTCGCCAAGAAGATGCTATGGTGATAGCCAATGGGAGGGCAGCTCTATCGCCCTACACAAAACAAGATACAGGATGCTTACGTTCGGTAGAATTTGGTGGCTGTGAATCCAGCACACTTTTTTTTTTCTCCTTTCGTATCCTGAATATTCCTTCGTAACTAGAGACAATATTTATTCAATGAGATGTTTCATAACCTGATTTTTTTTATTACTAGAGATGTTGAGTAGAGGTACCACTGTACTATGATTGGATGATGAAGTAGACGGTTTCAAGCCGTTCTCTAAAATGCTTCTCAGTGCTCAGACTTAAAAAGATGGGCCTCTGTGGTGGTTACTTTGGGTAAAAACTGTAAACATTGTGTGTAGAATAATTGGTGAGAGGAATTTTGCAATGCATCGATTAGTCACTAGTCCCGCCCACCCCTAATATGTGTGCGTTCCCCAAAGACTGGGTGTGCCCACAAGTGATTAAGTGGAATTAGAAGGCTCGAATTAAGTGATCTCAGTTTGCAGTTTATGAAATAAAATTTGTATTTTGCATCTAAAAATAAACATTGAAAAGCAAAACTGCAAAATACCGGCGAAAGTTGCAAAAGGATATGCAGGAATGTATCTGACACAACCCGCATATGTCCCTGATGCCTGGCAAGTAGAATGCAGAAGTGAAGTCATTCGTTTGTAGGAGTGGGAACACGTGGAAAGATGCTAAGCCAAATTGAGAGGGGGGAGGATGGTGAAAATGAGAAAGCATTTCAGCAGAAAATGTTCATTCTAACATGGGCGTTTTTCTCTGGCGAAGAAACTGTATCGTGGAACTCGAAAATCACTAAGCTTAACAGTCTACCTTACTCACATAACTATATCCCTGCCAATTGTTTGTTAATGTTATGAATAACGTCAAATGAGTGGCTTTGCTTACAACATAGGTGACAAGTACAGCGTGCAACCCTAACGTTACTGAGAGGTGCTTTAGCTCAGTGTAGTCACCGTGTGATATATGGCCAGTACAGTATACTATCATCTGACAATCTGTGAGTGAAAAAATGGCAAATGTGGCTAGAGAGGAATAAGAGACAAGTGGATCACGCAACAAAACAGTGGAGCGTTTTGGTTAAGTCAGATAAAATCAAATTTGTTTTTCCCTTGAAGTTTCTTCATTTTAGCTAAATATGTATAAAATGCTGTCATACAGTGCTAAAGTGCCATATACAAGCAAGTGGAACCAATCAACATCAAGCACCTGTAATGTGACCCCCCCAAAAAGTTAGAAATGGCTCAAATTCACTTACCAAAAACTGTGCCCACACTTGGTCATGTGTGCCTCTTCTATCATTTCGAAGCAAATTGGGCTAGAAATAAACACAAAAGTGTTATGTGCATACTGAATCTACACAAAGAGGTTGTTTCACAGAACATTTCATGAGGCACAACTGCAAAATGTAATGCGGTGTATGAAAGCTCCTCTGCAAAGGCAATGGCTAATTATGAATGGATCTATAGGTATTACAGGATCCAAAATATTTACCCTATTTTCATGACTATAAGGCACCCTTACAAGTCTTAAATTTTCTCCAAAAGGTCGCCTTATAATGCGGAGCACCTTATATGTGAATCGTCATCCAAAATTTGTAACTGACTGGGAGCATTTCATGCTGACACGCTACTTATGTAGATGAAAAGTGGACGTTACAGGGGGAAGTGTGGGCGTTGGAGTTGGATGCTAAAGCCATGCTCCACAGAAGGTACATAATGCCAGTGTGTGTTTTGTGCTAAACAACAATGCTTTGGCTAAGGTCCCCCAAAAATGACACCAACGAAGAGATAAACTTACGAACCACAGTTTAAACTGCCAGCTATCAGTTACGTGGAAAAACATGTGACTCAAGCAGCCGCAAGAGAATTTAAGATCAACGAATCCATGGTGCTAAAGTTGAGGAAGCAGGAAAACGAGTTTATCAAAATCAAGAAGATGAAGCTGAGTTTCCGCGGAAACAAGGCAAGTTGCCCGAGTTGGAAGAAAAACTCGAGCAATGGATTAATGATCATAGAACAAACAACCGCCGTGAAAAAACAAGCACAGCACATTAACTCGGATCTTGCTATTATTCCGGGAGCCTTAACGAAACTACTTCCTTCGCTGGAAATCAGTATAAACTGGGTGTACAAAGTGAAGTCGTGAGCAGTGTGGGAGTGAAGGATGACAAATGGCGAATACAGCTATACTAGGAGGCGGTGCCCATCAAGGTACCCCACATTTTGTGAATGGATTGTGGATGCTTGGCTAACATGTCTACTTCCACTGTTGTTTGAAAAGCCGCCATCATACCTGAGTAGCCACACAGCAACGAGATTGAGAATGACAATGAGGACAGGGAATCTGGCATGTTTGATAGAGAACTTGCCCAGCTCATTTTGGATACAGAAGATAAGGACTTTGGTGGATTTGTGGATGACCCATGAACCAAAAAATAACATATGCACATTTTTAAAAAGGCACCCGGAGTGAAACTGAGTTTGGCTGTACTTTATTGAAGTATTTAAATATGTAAACAGTGAGTTTGGTTGTACTTTAGATATTTTACAATGTAACTATACTTCTTTTTCTTTCGGCTTGTCCCGTTAGGGGTCGCCAAAGCATGTCATCTTTTTCCATCTAAGCCTATCTCGTGCAATCTCTTCTCTAACACCCACTGTCCTCATGTCCTCCCTCACAGAATCCAACCTTTTCTTTGGTCTTCCTCTTGCTCTTTTGCCTGGGAGCTCCATCCTCAGCATCCTTCTACCAATATACTCACTCTCTCGCCTCTGAACATGTCCAAACCATCGAAGTCTGGTCTCTCGAATCTTGTCTCCAAAACATCCAGCTTTGGCCGTCCCTCGAATGAGCTCATTTCTAATCCTATCCAACCTGCTCAATTCGAGCGAGAACCTCAACATCTTTATTTCTGTGACCTCTAGTTCTGCTTCCTGTTGTATCTTCAGAGCCACTGTCTCTAATCCATACATCATGACTGGCCTCACCACTGTTTTATAAACTTTGACACTTCTGTCACATAGAACACCAGATACCTTCCGCCAACTGTTCCATACCGCTTATACCAGTTTGTTCACTTCCTTACCACACTCACCATTGCTCTGTATTGTTGACCCCAAGTATTTGAAGTCATCCAACCTCGCTATCTCTTCTCCCTGGAGCTTCACTCTTCCGCCTCCGTGCCTCTCATTCACACGCATTGTATTTTTCTTCTGCTAATCTTCATTCCTCTCCTTTCCAGTGCGTACGACCATCTTTCTAATTGCTCCTCCACCAGCTCCCTACTTTCACTGCAGATCACAATATCTTCTGCGAACATCATGGTCCAAGAGGATTCCAGTCTTCTGTCAGACTATCCATTACTACTGCAATCAGGAAGGGGCTCAGTGCGGAACCCTGATGGAGTCCCACCTCCACCTTAAATTCTTCTTACACACCTACGGCACATCACACCGCTGTTCTGCTACCCTCATAGATGTCCTGTACTATTCTAACATATTTCTCCCCCACACCAGACTTCCGCATGCAGTATCACAGTTCTTCTCTTGGTACTCTGTCAAAGGCTTTCTCTCGGTCTACAAAGATACAAAGTAGCTCCTTCTGACCTTCTCTGTACTTTTCCACGAGTATCCTCAAGGCAAGTAATGCATCTGTGATCCTCTTTCTAGGCATGAAACCATACTGTTGCTCGCAGATACTTCCGTCCTGAGTCTAGCCTCCACTACTCTCTCATAACTTCATTGCGTGGCTCATCTTTATTGCTCTGAAGTTTCTGCAGTTGTGAATATTGCCTTTGTTATAAAAATAGGGACGAGCACACTTTTCCTTCATTCTTCTGGCATCTTCTCTCCCGCTAGTATTCTATTGAATAAGTTGGTCAAAAACTCCACAGCCACCTCTCCAAATTGCTTCCATAGCTTCACTGGTATGTCATCAGGATCAACTGTCTTTCCATTTTTTTTTTTATCCTGTTCCGTGCCTTTCTAACTTCTCCCTTACTGATCAATGCCACTTCCTGGTCATTCATGCTTGCCTCTTCAATTTTACCTTCTCTCCCATTTTTTTCATCCATTAGCTTCTCAAAGTATTCTTTGCATCTATTTAGCACACTACTGGCACCAGTCAACATATTCCCATCGCTATCCTTGATCACCCTTACTTGCTGCACATCCTTCCCATGTCTATCCCTCTGTTTGGCCAACTTTTAGAGATCCTTTTCTCCTTTCGTATCTAACCTGGTGTACATGTCTTCATAAGCCTCTTGTTTAGCCTTTGCCACCTCTACCTTTACCCTACGACACATCTCAATGTATTCCTTTCGCCTCTGCTCAGTCCTCTCTGTGTCCCACTTCTTCTACGGTAATCTCTTTCCTTGGATGACTTCCTGTATTTTGGGGTTCCACCACCAAGTCTCCTTCTCCCCTTTCCTACCAGAGGACACCCCAGGTACTCTCCTGCCTGCCTCTCTGTATACCTTGGCAGTGGTGTTCCAGTCTTCTGGGAGCTCTTCCTATCCATCTGGAGCCTGTCTCACCAAAATTCCGAAAGGCTACACAACATTCTTCCTTTCTCAGCTTCCAGCACCTGATTCTGTGCTCTACCTTTGTATTCTTAGTCTTCCTACCCACTACCAGAGTCATCCTACACACCACCACCCTATGCTGTCGAGCTACACTCTCCCCCACCACTCCCTTCCAATCGGTTACCCCCTTCAGATTACACCGTCTGCACAAAATATAATAATGGGAAGGGTTACAGGTGGTTCTTCTTTTTCTTTCGGCTTGTCCTGTTAGGGGTCGACACAGCGGGTCATCTTTTTCCCATTTAAGCCTATCTCGTTTATCTTCCTCTTTAACGCCCACTGTGCTCCCTCAAAATATCCATCAACCTTTTCTTTGGTCTTCCTCTCGCTCTTTTGCCTGGCAGCTCCATCCTCAGCACCCTTCTACCAATATACTCACTCTCTCACCTCTGGACATGTCCAAACCATCAAACTCTGCTCTCTCTAACCTTGTCTCCAAAACATCCAACTTTGGCTGTCCCTATTATGAGCTCATTTCTAATCATATACAACCTGTTCACCTCAAGTGAGAACCTCAGCATCTTCATTTCTGCTACCTCCAGTTCTGCTTCCTGTTGTTTCTTCAGAGCCACCGTCTCTAATCCGTACATCATGGCCGGCTCACCACAGTTTTAATAGCTTTGCCCTTCATCCAGGCGGAGACTCTTCTGTCACATAGAACACCAGACACTTTCCGCCAACTCTTCCATCCCGCTTGTACCCGTTTCTGTTCTGCTGCTCCTCATACATGTCCTGTAGTATTCTAACATATTTCTCCGCCACACCAGACTTGCGCATGCAGTACCACAGTTCCTCTCTTGGTACTCTGTCATAGGCTTTCTCTAGGTCTACAAATATACAATGTAGCTTCTTCTGACCTTCTCTGTACTTTTCCATGAGCATCCTCAAGGCAAATAATGCATCTGTGATACTCTTTCTAGGCATGAAACCATACTGTTGCTCGCAGATACTTACTTCCGTCCTGAGTCTAGCCTCCACTACTCTTTCCCATAACTTCATTGTGTGGCTCATCATCTTTATTCCCTTGTAGTTTCCACAGTTCTGAACATCGCCTTTGTTCTTAGAAATGGGGACTAGCACACTTTTCCTCCATTCTTCTGGCATCTTCTCTCCCGCTGGTATTCTATTGAATAAGCCACCTCTCCAAATTGCTTCTATCTCTCCTCTGGTATGTCATTAGGACAGTCAGTCAACACCAAAACTTGTGATGACGACATCATCTGCTTATCCTCAGTTGGGTTGCGAGTATGCTGGAGACAGTCCCAGCTAACTGCTGGCAGGACGTGTTTTTTTTTTTACACTAACCGTCACAAATCATATCTTCAATTATCAGATTGCCCTATTTTGAATTAAAAGAAATACATAGGTAGTTGTTGTCAATATATTACAAAAATATATTACATTTTTATGCAATGCAGATTATTTAAATTGGCAGGACTTTTATGCATTTTTCATTATATTTTGCCACACACGCCAACAGAAGAGTCCAAATGGCAGACACTAACCAGACAAAATCGTTGCTTTTATCTTCATACGAGTTCAACAGGCCATTGTAAAGAGGTGCTTGTTGGAGGGATCTCTTCCTGCTGCCGGAGGATGCGGACGGTCTACTCAGAGAGGCGAAACCACCTCGGGACGACGACACGGCGACCAAAGTTGGAACCGACAAGCCGCTGTCACCTGCCGTTGTCAGTGTCCGGGAGGGAACTACATTAACAGAATTGTTCCCATTGCTTGTGACGCCGTTGGTTCCACCACTGGGGTTGATCGCTGAGCCTCCTGTACCACTGGTGCTACTAGTACTGCTACTTGTGCTGGGCACAGAACTTGCACTGCCAGCAAATTGCGGGGATCGCTTGTTTGACATCATGCAAATCCCACTACAAACCCCACAAAAAAAGCCCGTGGTGCTGTTCAAATCATCCAGACGCTACGGCAACGCTACTTGGTTCGTTTATATACTGACATCCTGGCAAAGGGAGTACGCCATCGAGCGGATTCAACCTAACCTACTGGTGTTTGCCTCGTTCTTTTCGTCGCTAGAGACCTACTCAAAAAAAATTATATGAGCGAAAGAAATTCCTGAGCATTGATACAGAAAATCAACAACCTCCTGTGGCGTGCAGGTGATTAACCGGCTAGCCACCTTTAGCTACAGGACGGCTGTCTAAAGTTTCCTCGATTGCTTAGGTGCGCAATGTTCGCCTTGCTTTACACATACCGCCTTCCAGTGGCAAGGAGTTTAAGTGCGCCAGGGGAGTTCCACATATCTTTCGTGCGGTAGAGTACTTCATGTTTCCATTCATTTCCTTCGACGTTGCTGCTTGTTACAATATGATAACCGGGTGTACTAATAATAGTAATGATATTTATATTAAAACACCCATCCTCCATTTATTAGCAGTTGTAATAATACATACTTTTTATATTTTTTAGAGTATAATCTTGGCACGGGAGTTCAATTGAAACTGAAAATATTATATATTACAAGATATTTCATTTGTTCAGAATCACCTACACTTCTCAGTGGAGCATGACCTATGAAGTGAATTAATTCGTTTTTTTCTTTACCCTTTTTCAGTCACTGTCATAGCATACTTTTTTTTCCTGATAATTGCCAAATTTTAGTGACTATAGTTATTGTATATCATTTTATTTTTAGGGTAGATACCGAATGTTAGTAGTTAATGAAGCCCATAACATATTTGGAGCTAACATTAATTTATAGTAAAGGAAAACATCCATCTAAAGATACAATAATAATTAATTAATACAGCTTAAAACGCAATCCATCCATCCATTTTCTTTGCCGTTTATCCTCACGATGGTTGCTCGGAGTGCTGGAGCATATCCCAGATGTCAACGGGCAGGAGGTGGGGTACACCCTGAACTGGTTGCCAGCCAATCACAGGGCACATAGAGACAAACAGCCACACTCACAATCACACCTAGGGGCAATTTAGAGTGTCCAATTAATGTTGCATGTTTTTGGGATGTGGGAGGAAACCGGAGTGCCCAGAGAGATCCCACGCAGGCACGGGGAGAACATGAAAACTCCACACAGGCAGGGCCGGGATCAAACCCGGGTCCTCAGAACTGTGAGGCCAACGCTTTACCAGCTGACCCACCGTGCCGCCTGAAGGAAATCATTTACATGAAAAAATATATACTCTATATATTTTTTTTGACCAATTAAGTGAATTGGGTTAATTTCCCATGGCACACAAGATCTGTCAAGGAACATTAATATGCTAAAGCATGCTTGTTGGGAATCAATGATCTCGATTCTAATAATCAGTGTGCTGGAAAATCAAATAAAAAATGGAAAGCTGCAGTAATTATGTATACTGTAAATTAAAAAGCTAATATTTGTTTGGGCGGCAAGGTAGGGCAACTGGTTAGAGGGTTGGCCTCGCAGTTCTGAGGACTGCGGTTCAACTTTCCGCCCCTCCTCTGTGGATTTTGCAAGTTCTCCCCGTACCTCTATGGGTTTTCTCCAGGCACTCCGGTTTCCTTCCACGTCCCAAAAACATGCAACATTAATTGGACACTCTAAATTGCCCCTAGGTATGATTGTGAGTGCATCTGTTTGTCACTATGTGCCCTGCGATTGGCTGGAAACCAGTTCAGGGTGTACCCTACCTCCTGCTCAATGATAGCTGGGATAAGCTCCAACACTCCCATGACCTTCATGAGGATAAGCAGCTCAGAAAATGGATGGATGGAAGTGTGTGCATGTCTACCCAAAAGAATGAAAAGAAGAGAAGTTTGGGACCCGGGGTCATTGGGGTCAAGATGGACATGCTCCGCCAAAGGATAATCTTTAGAGGTCCTCTTACAGTGGGAGGTGAGGCCCTGGTGAAGCAAACCCATTCAGTCTCTCTTACACATACGGTGCTCCCTTTTATCGCTCCCTTCCTCTTCTGTATCTTCCCCATCATCCTCTTTTTCCCCCTAATGTTTTTGTTTCTTTCTCTAACTCCTTCCCCTTCTTTTCTCCCCCACACCCCCAAGATAGTTGCAGCTGGATTTCAAAGGGAACCTCTAGTGTAGAAAAAGAGACTGTTGAGCTGCCAGATACCTCAGACAGGCAAACTGGGATTGTGGAATTCCTAGCTCCCACTCTGTTTTTTTGCCCCTTTGGGGGCCTCTGCCATAACTTTCAGTCCCCCATATACCCCTCTTTCATTTCCATCTCTGGCTAAATTGAGTCTGACACAAGTTGTTGGGTCTAAGGGTACATAGCGGCAAAATTTCAGGAGGTGTGGAACACCTACATATTTTCTATCATGGTCAGGTTCTGTGAAATCTCTCTTTCAAAAAAGTGTGAACAACTTAAGACATTAATATTTTAATGTGTCGTAGGAAATTATTCGAAAAAGAGTTTCAGAGTCATTTACACCAAGCTCAACAGTCACCTACGTAATAGACTGTAACCATTGCAGCATGTATGTGGCATGTGTGCAAAAACACATTAGAAGGAATATTAGGGGAAATTCCTCCTTCTCACCTGATGCTCCTATGTGTTTTTCAGTCCAAAGAGTGCAGGCGTTTGGTAGCATATTTGTTTTATAAAAAAAACTTTCTTCATGTGCTGGGCAGATGTCTTGCCTGTCTTTTTTATTCCAGTGAGGAGAGCCAGAGAATGAATGAGAAGGCGAGATAGATAAAGGGGAGGGAGAACAAAGGGAGGGAGAGGAAGCAAAGGAAAATCAGTCAATTATATTTCAGCAACCAATGGACACAAAAGCTTTGAAATGAAGACACACAGAAAGGCAGACACACACATCCACAGCCTGCGCCATTCCGATATAGTCACTCAAATACAATTGCAAAATGTGCATATTTTGAATTCACTGACCTCCCCAATCTCAGCACCAATCAAATTTTGAAAATATATTTGTACACAACCTCTTACACTACTGAGATTTAAGGAAGATATGCATAACATAATATATTTGACTGACCAACATAATTGTGACGTACAAGATCAACACTAAACACTTCTCGAGTAAGAGTCCATTGTTGCTTCAACAGCAGATTTAAATGTACAATTCATTTTGAAATGCAGAACATGCCAACAAAAATGAATTGAGGTGTAACTGACCTAAAGAAGTTGTAAAGGCCTAATGCTGAAATATGACACAACTACACAACATGGAAATATTGAAAGAAAGTGCCAAAATGTAATTAAACTACAACAAGTTGAAGTACAAATAAGCATAAAAACACATTAATGTGAATGGTGATGTGTTGTTGTATTGGCGAGGTGAGACATGGATAATTAATATCGAAACTTCACTGCCAGTTTCCTCTTCCCTTAGGCATCATGGGGCTACACGGGACTGGGGCAGGGTGTGGGGAGGATTTCCCTTCTAAAACAGAATTATGAGGCAAAGGTAGGACAGCCTCCTCCACCACACTTTCCCCATAGTGATGTAAGGGCAGGCATGGTGGAGAGGGGGAGCGAGAGAGAGAGCGCAAAAGAGAGAGAGAGAGAGAAAGAGAGAGAGAGAGAATCTTAAATTGACTCCATGGAATAGAGTGGTGGATTGAAGCAACCCTCTGTGAAGTGCTAACAGACTCACACCAAAACCAAGAGGAGCAGACACATGGAGCGGGATGGGGCTTGATTGGACTAATACTTGCGTCCCCTTTCATTGATGGTCGTTGAGGTCTGCTCTGACACCTTGCATCAGATTGAATTCAGGAGGGGGGGGGGGGGGGGGCTGATTACTCCGATTCACCTTAAAGCCACATTTTGGACCTAGGACACACTACGTGGCAAATGTCAGGTAAAACAAGAGATTTTGTGGCTGACTACAAACTTCCCTAATTCATTGAAGCTTGGTCAATTGGGAAAGCACAAAATGCAATGAATGCTTAATTAAGTTGCAATTTATCATCGTAGTCTACAGATGCTTGGAAAAAAGTAAGGAATCTTTCTGAAAACTCATGAAAGACTCGAGAAAGAATTGCCCCTGGAAAGTAAACATGACTGGATAGGGGACAGTTTAAGTAAGTTAGTAAGTAAGTTTCTTTCGGCTTGTCCCTGACGGGGTCGTCACAGCGTATCATCTAATGCACTTAAATTGAAGCGATGAGTGGAAGTAATATTTTGCATTTATATTTGTAAGTGAAAAACTTCTTCAATACACCAAAAAAGAGAGGGTCAGGAAAATTATTAAATATTCTTTTCCCAACAAATGAAATCTTTTTATTTTGTGGCAAAGAAGTAGTTCTAAAGCAAAGTCGTAGATTTGTGTGTCATCTTGATATTCAAAGTTGCACCAGTATGTTGTCAGTCAATTTCCTTGCCGTCGCCGTCGTCTTTGCTACCAATACTTGGCTGACGACCGCCAATCCGCTGAGCCGCTCCAAACGCGCCTTGGCCCGGCGTGCAGACAGTGAACTGTCCCGCCTGGCGGGTGAACCTTGCGCTATCTCCGGCTACCGGAGACCCCCGCAGCAGCCCCGAGCGAGTTCCCCGGCTAAACACCGCCGTTCATTGGCCATTACGAGGACAAAACGGGGGGAGCTCCATACCGCCTCAAGCGCTCCTGTTGGTTGCAAAACGGGTTGCAGCTTTGAGAAGGAGGGCGCGCCTGGATCTTTTCATGACAAGGAAGACACGCAGTTTCGGACCTTAATACTGAAAAATGACCAGCAAAGTCGGCCATCGCGCGGCTCCAGGTTTGAACGTAGCCCCCACACCTGGGTCAACTCCAGCTCCACCGAAATCTCGCACTCGACCGGGATCCAAGTGATTCCAAAGATTCAGCAAGATGAGGGAAATAGTACTTTCGGGGGGAGTCCGGAGGACGGGAACGAGGACTTCCTTGGAGATGTGGATCCTGCCGTCAGCAGCGCATTTCCGTGGGGGAACCCCGTGCCCAAGGTCCCCCCTTCTTGGATGACCAGCCTGTATTTTAGGGGACGCCAAGAGCAGCTGCGACTGAAGCCGTCTGCAGGGGTGGAGCTGCCCAGGGACAAGTTCAGCCTGGAATTATGGGTCAACCCGGAGGGTGGGCAGAGCAGCCCTGCCGTCCTCGCAGGTGGGTCACACGAGTTATCATGCATTACATAACCTTGCTTACTTGGTGTGGTAGACACACATTGAAGTGATTATTCATTTGATGAATTCAATTAGATTAACAAAATTTTCTGCGCTTTCCCTGAACTTATTTGTGTGTTGTGTTTTATGCCAATGTAAGAACCGGCACACAGAGCACGCAGGCTGTCAAACAATACAAAGATGAACAAGTAGTATTACAAAAAGATATAGAAAACGATGGACTCTTTATTGTGGTGAATGACTTGGGAGACACATTAAATGCGTATAAAAACACTGAACGCAACCTTTTGCTCCTCCGTCCCCAGCTTGGCAGAACCTGGTGTTTACCTTGACCACACAAAAAAGGATGAACAATATAAATATGGTTAAAATATATCAGGTTTAATATTTACTATTTTTGGCTCCAGTCGTTTTCTGATCAGATAGGGGAGAAAAGATCACTACAACCCCCAAACCAAAGGATAATTGCTCAGGATAATTTTTGAGACAACAAGATCTGACAAACGGCCTTTTGCTGACTTTGAGTGAAATGGAGGGGAGAGTTGTGTGTGTTGGGGTCTGTGGGGGGCAAATCCAACCTGAATGTCGGCATGTGTATAGACTGCTTTAGTCCACCTTCAGGATTTTTTTTTTTTCAAACCGTACAGTAAACAAATATTTTGAGCTCAAACCAAAAGTAATGTTCCTGTAGTAACAAATGACACATTGACCACAGGCATCCAATGAAAATATGCAAGGAAAAGATGGCACATGATGTGGATGGCTGAAATGCTGTGAACAGATTTTAAAAAAAAAGGTCTTGGAGAAGCAGCAACCTGTTGTGGTTACAGCAAGTGGCTTCAGGGTGATCGTGCATGTGTATCTGGGCATAAATATTTGTGTTTTCCAAAGTTAGAGCCCATTTCCACTTTAAAGTGACCACAAGGCCAAACACTGAATATGATTTACAGAACTACAAACTACTGGAAACAACACATTACACAACATAATGACATCATGTTTTCCTCAAACCGTTGACTTCTATCACTGAAATCACATCACTTTTGCTCCAAAGCCCTTTTTTGTTTTGTTTTCTTTTTTTTTTTTGTTGTTTTTAATAATTCAGAGGTGGACTGACTGGTATGTTTCAGGTAATTGTCCTATTCTGTACTCTAAGAGCACTTGACCTTTAGGGCAAAAATGAATATGATACATCACAACCAAGAGGAGCAGATGCATGGAGTGGGATGAGGGTTGATTGGACTAATATTTGTATCCTCTCTTATTCTCATTGAGGTCTGCTCCGACACCTTACCTCATCTTGCTTTTCAATAGGTGGATAGCCAGACATTCTCTTGCAGGATTTTTTGGTTATTTTGTGACCTTTATGATAAGTCATCATGCACTCTTGGAGTAAATTTGTTGGCTGACCTCTCTCGAGAAGGTTCACTATTCACCAGTTTTCATTTTTTTTTCCATCTATGGATAAAGACTCTAGACCAGGCAGCATGGTGTAGTAGCTGTAGAGCATTGGCTTCACATTTCTGAGGACCAAGGTTCAAATCGCGGCTCCCACCTGTGTGGAGTTTGCCTGTTCTCCCCCATACCTCTATGGGTTCTCCGGGCACTCCAGTTGCCTCCCATGTCCCAAAAACATGTATAAATTGGAAACTCTAAATGGGCCCTAGGTGTGATTGTGAGTGCGACGATTGTCTGTCTCCATGTGCCCTGCGATTAGCTGGCAACCAGTTCAGGATGTACCCTGCCTCCTGCCCGATTACACTCGGAACCCGTGTGAGGATAAGTGGCTCAGAAAATGGATGGATGGGTTTAGACTAGGTGTGGCCAACCAGTCAGAGCTCAAGAGACCCATTTTGTACAGTGTTGCAGCAAAGAAGCACATCATACACATGAACATAATTCCATCCTCAGACATACCTTTCTTCTGCCATATTTTTTGTAAATGTCACACACCAACATGATAACAATAGAAATCGACTACTACAGAGTACTAAGACCACAGGCCGGTAATTTAAAAAAAAGTGTGCTATCATCATCTAATGAAACACAAAAATCGTGGTCGGGAGACACAAGGGAGACGTCTTCTCTAGGGCCAAGGTTGTCCCCCTCTGGGTTAACTCTCGTTGGACAGATGAGCTGGGTGGCGGGAACAATAAAGATCACTGTTCACTGACGCAACCAAACTGTGTCCGCAACTACTGTAATGAACTCAAGCAAAGCGTCCATGCACGCATATAAAAAAACAAACAGAATTTCGCTATGCTTTTCTGCCTCCACGAGAGCTGCATTAACAGATGTGGCTCGAGAGCTGAGGGTTGACCAGCCCTGCTCTCGACCATGGTTTGTTGGAGTCCCAAATCCTTTGAAACGGCTTTGCAACCTTTTATCAAGTGACAGGTTTTTATCACTTTATTTCTTGATTATTCTTGTTTTTTTTTTGTATAGTGGCATGATGTGCTTCTCTTTAAAATCTTGACACCTACTTCACTTTGTCTAACAGGTACCTTTTGTGATATTTTGCGTTCAAACAAATCTGGTAACAATCAGACATGGGTGTGGCTGGTAAAATTGAGCTCAGCTTTTCTCTATCGGTATCTAATCACAGCTAACTCATGATTTAAAAAGGGGAGACAATTCAATTTTATAAAGGACCAGATAGGTTTGGATTCCTCCCCATCAATAAAATCCTTGTTTAGGATTTGCATTTTGTATTTATTAGGTTGTGTTTTTGGGATTAATATTGCCTTGACTATCCAAAAGAATTAAGTGTGATAACTGTGCAGTGATTTATTTAATAATGAATACCACTGTCAGCTGGTTATTTGAAAGAGTAACACATACATCACACAAATTAAGGGCAATAAAAGAACTTTGGTCCAGTACCTTAGCTGTCCTGATATTGAGGGAGACCTCAAACTGTTATGTCTACTTACATTTACTGTGATCAAAGATCCAACACCATTACTGAACGTTTTCTCCTTCATTGCCTCTCTTTTTTTGTGGCTAGAAGGAATCTGCTAATATGCAACGAAAAAAAAAAAGAAATAATGAGTCTATTGGATGTCTGCTGTTACACTTCTATATGTTGATGTTTTAACATAGAACACATCTTAAAACGCAATCCATCCATCCATTTTCTTAACCGCTTATCCTCGCGAGCGTTGGTGGAGTGCTGGAGCCAATCCCAGCTGTCAACGGGCAGGAGGCGGGGTACCCCCTGAACCAGTTGCCAGTCAATCGCAGGGCACGTCGAGAGAAACAGCCGCACTTACAATCACACATAGGGGCAATTTAGAGTGTCCAATTAATGTTACATATTTCTGGGATGTGGGAGGAAACAGGAGTGCCCGCAGAAAACCCACACAGGCACGGGGAGAACATGCAAACTCCACACAGGTGGGTCCTGAATTGAACCCGGGACCTCAGAACTATGAGGCCAATGCTTACCATCTGAGCCACCGTGCCGCCACAATGCAACATGTATTGTTTTTAATTAGGTGTAAAAGTGATGGAATAAAAGATCCCATGAATCCTGTCTTTCATTTTGGATTTGGTGTTGCGGGTCTCTGATCCTCTTTGAACAAGTTTCTATGCAAAATGCAAGCAGATTAAAAAAACAAAACAAAAAACTTCTGACCCCGGGCTTCTAGTTGGAATTCCATTTATAAAATACTTTATTCTGCCTGAGGATTTCCATTCTTGAGTCAGAGTATTGAGAGGATGGGGAAAGTGCTGTGGTGCTTGTAGCTCGAGAAAGACGGTAGTGGCAGCAGTTTGATGATGCATTTCCATCCGTCCGTCCATCCATCCATCCATGCATTTTCTGAGCCGCTTATTGTCACGTCGTGGGGGTGCTGGAGCCAATCCCAGCTGTCATCGGGTAGGAGGCAGGATACACCCTGAACTAGTTGCCAGCCATTCACAAGGCATATGGAGACAAACAACAGTCGCACTCACAATCACACCTTGGAGCAATTTAGCATCACCAATTAATGCATGCTTTTCGTGAAGTGGGATGAAACCGTGAGAAAACTCACAAAGACACGGGGAGAATATCCAAACTCCACACAGGAAGGGCCGTGATTTGAACCCTTGGTCCTCAGGACAGCTGTGCAACCGTGCCGCTGTAATACATTTCACCACAGAGGGCAATCGATATCCAGAGAAATTTGGATGTAGAAAGAGTTGGCTGCCAGTAGTCCTAGACTTGTCACTGACAGTGTAATGGTACACACGCCTGATTTTGGTGAAGGCAGCATGGGATTGATTCCCGCTCAGGGATCGTGTTGATATCTTCCCTGCGATTGACTGGCAACCAGTTCAGGGTGTGGTCTGCCTTTAGCCTGAAGCTAGCTGGGACAGGAGCTGGCTCTCCTGTAGCATGCGACCCTCTTGGGGAGAAGTGGCTCAGAAAATGGACGGATGGACAGTCCTAAACTCAACCCAACTGAAATATCTACATTATGTTAGAGTGACTTGGGGACGGACGAGGAAGAGGTGCCAGGCTGTTGTGGCTGCATATATTTCTCTGACAGATTCAAGATTCGTGACCATTTTCTGAAAGTGTACAGTGTAAAATTTACTTAATATCTTATTTATTCCCTGTTACTCGAAGCTGCTGATCAGAATTCAGGCATCCATTACAAAAACATTACACAACAAAATACTGTTAATATCCAAGTTTAAGATACACATATTAATCCTTTATTTTGTAATTTGTATAGAGTGACAATATATTAATTATATAATTATTAAAATATGATCAATATATACTAATAAATAAATATTATAAATATAATTAATTACATTAAAAATATTTTAGGTTTGAATCTATGACCATCTAACCACGTGCTAAGGCTTAATTAAATGGGTCAATCATTTAAGTGGAACAGTGATTTCCTTAAGTATGTTCATGTATTATTTTCTTCACAGTTATTGCCTTTACAAACACCGACAGACAGGGTTATGGAGAGAGAAGGGGTTCCCTGACCTTTTGTTGTCCCATAGTTTTACATCTGTGAAGCAGATGTCTTTCTGTTGAAAGAACAGATGGAAATATCCAGACCTTGCTTTGACTGTCTGAAATGTCTATGTTCTCTCTACTTTTCTGTACATGTCTGAGGCTCCATCTATTCTCTCTGGCTTTTCTGTCAATGTAGTCTACGTGGCTGAACAACTGAAAATATGCACTTTGAAAATGTGTAATTTTATTGCATTTCTGTAAGGCCCACAGCACACAGAGCAATGCAGCTGAATGTGACTTCATAGTCATGCAGTGTGTGAAATTAAGCAAACAGTTTTTAGAAGTGGCCAACCATCAAGTACTAGTCTTGCAGCGATCCGGAATTTGGATTGCAAGTGAACAGCACCGCAATGTCACAAATGTCATGACCAATCAGAATGCCATGCCATATCTCATGAGCTTTCATACGGTACCCACTATATGTTGTGTTTTGCAATTATATTTTACCATATTTACAATTCCATCTTTACCTGTGGCTAATAAGTGAAGCGTATAGAGCCTATGTAGCCTAAGTCCATGTGTGGAGTCAATGAATGGCAATGACCTCTCAAACATCCGCACTTACTCCATCATTTCTCTTTATAGTATAATATAGTTACATCAGACAGAGCAGTTGGCTTCTTCCTCGATAATTGCACAGTGTTGTTTGTGTTAAAAAAAACAAACAAAAAAAATAAAACTAAACTAAACAAAAAAACAAATACAGTACCCTATATACTGGCGGCACAGTGGCAAAGCAGTAAAGCATTCGCCTCACTGTTCTGAGGACCTAGGTTCAATCCTGCCCCCGCCTGTGGGGGGTTTGCATGTTCTTCTAGTGCCTGTGTGGGTTTTCTCCAGGCACTCCGGTTTCCTCACAAATCCCAAAAAGCATGCATTAATTGGTGATTCTAAATTACCCATAGGTGTGATTGTGAGTGCGACTGTTGTCTGTCTCCATGTGCCTTGTGATTGATGGCAACTAGTTCAGGGTGTACCCAAAGATAGCTGGGATCGGCTCCAGCACTCCCGTGACCCTTGTGAGGATAAGCAGCAAAGAAAATGCATGGATGAATGGATAGTATACTGTATATACTTCATTTTAAGTTTTTTCTCGATAATGTCAATGTCAGGAGTTGTACTTATTTTGTTGCAGCAATTGGTTATAGGCTGGTGTCTGGTGGAAAGCCAACGACTATTTTTTCAAGACTGTCACATTCCACTGTGTCGCTCATTGTGTAGCAGACCTGGTGACATTGACAAAGACAATGGGAAAGTTGCTTGCACCTGAGCTTGAAATATATGTTTCTACTATATTTTGTGACAGAAATGTGTGTCAGAATATGGTACATTTTTGGCTCCATGTTTTAGGTGTGTACGACAACTGTTCCCATTCACTGAGTGAGAAGGGCTGGTCAGTCGGCATTCGCACAATGGACTCCACAGGGACCAAGGACGCACGGTTCTACTTCATGCTTCGCACAGACCGAGCCTTGAAATCTACCTTGATCCTCAACCACCAGCAGTACAGAGCCAATACCTGGACTCACCTGATTGCGACTTACAATAGCCACAACATGACCCTGTATGTTGATGGTGCGAAGGTGTGTGATTTTAAGATGTTTTACATGCAATTTATTGCAACATTTTCATTTTTTCCTTTAACATCGCTTTTCAGTAGTACTGTAAGAAAAAAAGGAATCACCTGTTCTATGGTCAGACCATGGCCACAATGAAACCTTTTGTTAATGCTTAACATTCTTAATTCACTTCGAAAGAGTAACTACCACTGACAACAAGTGATGGTGCGTTAAGTGACGCTGCAGTCTTTAAATAACATGTAAATTATTTTCTCTTAAAAACTGCCCTTTGTTGAGCTTGTTCCCTCTTGGATTAAGTAGATTCAAAAAGGAAAAAAGGCCCCCTCTCCTGAAAGAAATAAAAAATAAAAACAACAACCAACCATACAAACAAACAAAAATGAAAGATCACATAATGGATGCCATGACTAAGTTTCAAAATGAACAACTAAAATCTTAAATTCTGAGGTTCCATTCAAGTATTTTCCAAATAAAAAAAACATGTAATTTGATAAACTAGTCATACCAAGTAACACCTCTTCATATTGTCATATAAGGACAATAAAGGTTTTTGATTTGATCCGATATATTTTTTTTCTCACAATATTTATTTTGGAATTGATTAATTAAAAATTCAATGGTTTCTTTCTTGTCTTCTTGGCTATAATTCCCCTCTCAGGTCGGAGAAAGTAACCTCCAGTTGGGAAGTCTCTATAGCCCCTTCATGAAGACCTGCAGAATTTTCATCCTGGGCAGTAACCAATCAGTGCAGGGACAGGGCTTTCGAGGCCATATAGGAGGTGTAATCTTGTGGGACTACGCCCTCTCTCATGAGGACCTGCAGATGCGACCACTCCAGAAGACAGAACCTCTTCTGGCTATGTGGGGTGACTTTAAAAATGTAGCTAACTTGGATTTTGTCTCTTTCATGAGTCAACTCTTAGGCCATGTCAACATGTACATGGAAGGTTTTATCATACAGCATGTCTGCATGAAAATTTGGCTCTCAAGAGCATTTTACCCTAAAAGAAGCCTGATAAAGCAGCATTAGTTGCGAGTCCTGACAGTTCTGTTGCTTGATGTAGATTATCACTAGTGCTTATCTTTGTGAGTTTTCAAAATATTTGTGTACGTGTCGACGTTGCCTGTGTCCCATTTGATAATCACGCTGCACTCTTTAGTCTGCTGCATTTGCAACAGCAACTAAAATGTTTACTTCCTGTTTTAAGGTGGAACAGATATGGACTCCGCACAAAATTGGATTTCATCCAGCTGTCATCGCCACTCCCCTGCCGGATTTAGAACTTGTCTCCTCCTTCTTGCCACCACCCTGTGGTCTTACAACCTGTGACAACACTGACATCATTTATGGCTACAACAATTACTGGCCGCTTCGTGGACCCAAACAAGTCCGCTATAGGATTGTCAACCTTTCTAATGATGATAGTAGAAATCCCACTGTGTCTCAAGCCCAGATTCACCACCAACACCAGGCCCTGATTGATGCCTTTCGCCCATACAATATCACCCTAGAGTTGACTGTGTACACAGTCAGAAACACGAGCCTCAGGCAGCGTTTCATTCTTAGCAACTGTCAAGTTGGGAAAATTGGGAACCGCCATTGTGATCCAGAGTGTGACCACCCAAAGACAGGCCATGATGGAGGGGACTGCCTCAGACTAGGGCCCTGCTATACCTGGAAAAGGCAGGATGGAGTTTGTAACATGGAATGTAACAGTATACACTATGACTATGATGATGGAGACTGCTGTGACCCAGAAGTGACAGATGTTCTCAAGACATGTTTTGATCCTGAGTCACCTGACAGGTGAGTTAAAAAGATCATGTATATATTGTATATATATATATATATATATCATGTCATTATCCAAGCCGCGTATCCTCACAAAGGTTGAGGAAAAGCTGGAGCCTATCCCAGCTAGCTTTGGGTGAAAGGCGGACTACACCTGAACCGGTATATAGCAAAAAAATTAGTTCGGAATTATTCGCAAACACTGCAAATTTCCATCCGGCAGATCCCATTGCTGTGAAGGCCCTCATGTGAGGACAGGTTTCCCAATTTGGCTAAGTTGTGCAAACATTACCGAGCTGTCCCAGTGCCAAGCATACTAAGCAAGATAATAATTTTTAATACTATCTCAGAACTATGGGCTTGAATCTGTCAATGTCGAAGCTCCTGTATCGCTCCTACATTTGGTGTCAGAGCTGTTAATTTTTAGTACAGACTATTACAAACCAATGTCTCCTCATGTTATTAAAAAATACACATTCACACACACACAACACACACACAAACATATATATATATATATATATATATATATATATATAGAGCTGTACTGAAAGACTACCTATGACATCATAAGTGACTAGTTAAAGTCGACTTGGGGTTCACACTAGTGCAGGGGTGGTCAATAGCGAGGCAGTCTTGGTCGATCGTGGGACGGCGTGCCTAAAAACCCCAAAAAATGTCAGCCAATGTTCCCTCTTGACTGAACGCGAGCGCAATTCTGCACTGCTGATGCAGTCTCTTCGCAGATATTCTCCGTTGCACGTAAAAAAAAAAAAATCCAATGTAAATTGAAAGCTGTTCAGTTTGTGGCATTTTGCAATGTGATTCAATGAGTGAGGGATGACCGGTTGTTACATCCAATGGCACAATTCTCATATGTATTGTAAAAAAATTAAAAGAATACAGGACACAGAACTTTCTCTAACAACGACTGCTGCTCCGCCACACTTTCTTTTTCCTATTTTACTTTACACCCGCCCCCAATCCCCGCTCTTAAAGACGTATAATTACAAATGTTACAGTACTTACACAGCCCATCAATGTGTTTTATAATGACAGCGTCCACCACCGCTGCTTTAGTTGGCAAAACAGTCTGGGAAACGTAGAGCAAAGACAAGCTGGACATGCTGCTCATGTTTACTTTCGAAATTAATGAAGAAAGTTAAAAAGAAATGCTGTTGTTTTCAGATGCAATGACTGACAGGGTATGTGACTAATCTAAGAAAAAGTGGCTAAATTAGACGAGATTTTCTCTTTTCAAGTGGGAAAGGTCTGGTCTGAAGCCAGCCAAAGTAGAAATTGCAAGATGAGATGGTGTGTGATTTTAAAATTACACCTTAGCACAGCCTGATCCAGGATGAAAGCACATAGAATACAGTGCACAAAAAGCTAATTCTGTATTTTAAATATACATATGTATTTATATGGAGTATAATACATCACATAACATTAATAACAGACATTAATAACAGACATTCTAGCAGAATCCCCTGTCAGAAGGAGTTTCAACTCGGGCCTCGGGAGGAACTTCACCCAGGTCTCGGGAGAGGCAGGGATATTGAGTCTGAGTGGGCCATGTTCCATGCGTCTATTGTCGAGCCAGCCAACTGGAGCTGTGGCTGTAGGGTTGTCGGTACCTGTCGTGGTCGAAATCCCTGAACCTGTTGGTGGACACCAGTAGTGAGGGATGTCATCAATTTGAAAAAAAGGAGTCCTATCGGGGCTTTTTGGCATCCTCCTCCTAAGGCAGCTGTTGGATACTGACTGGCCAAGCGGAATGTAGCTTTGGTGGTTGCTGAGTTAAATTCTCGGGAATGGGAAGAGTTTTGTGAGGGTATGGAGAACGACCTTTGGGTGGCTATGAAAAAAATTCTGGTTCACCTTCTGGTGTCTCTTGGGGGGTGGGGGTTAAGCAGTGCACAATAAATCAAGTCCATAGCGGAGCTGAGTGCTGCTGATCTCGACTTGGGACGTTATGAATCGGTGGGAGAATACTTTGAAAACCTCAATTCCATTAACACGCCTTCCCATGAGGAAGCACAGTCTGAGGTCTTTGAGGTGGACTCTCCTATCTCTGGGGTTAAGGTCAACGAGGTGGTTAAAAAGCTCCTCGGTGGCCAGGGATGAGATTCACCTGGAGTTCCTAAAGGCTCCGGATGTTTTTGGGCTGTATTGGTTGACACGTCTCTGCAATATCCTGTGGACATTGGGGACAGTGGTGCTGGATTGTGAGACTGTGGTGCTGGTCACCCCTTCTAAGAAGGGGGACTGGAGAATGTGTTCAACTACAGGGGGATCGTGCTCCTTGCAGTTCCTGATAGGGTCTATTCAGGGGTGCTGGAGAGAAGGGTCCATTGGGAGGTTGAGTCTTGGATTCGGAAGAATCAGTGTGGTTTTCGCCCTGGCCATGGAGCAGTAGACCGGCTCGTTGCCCTTGGCGGGGTATTCGGGGATGCATGGGAGTTCACCTTGGTAGTCTGGCAGACCATGTGTTTTGTGGGACTGGAGAGGGGGTTTGTTGTATGGGGAGTGTTTCAGGAGTGTCAAGGCCCCTGATGCAGGCTGTTCCGTCCCTGTGCAACCAGTGTCGGAGTTTGGTCTGCATTGCCGCTGGTGGGTCTTGGACTCTGTTGGGCCTCCCTTTTGTCTCGGATTCTATTCATGGCATTTGTGGACTGAGTTTCTGGGTGCTGCCAAGGTGTGAATGGGGTCAGGTTTTTGCTTCAGTATTGTATCTCAGCTTTTTGCAGATGATGTGGTTCTGTTGGCTTCATCAAGCCGGGATCTTGAACTCTCACTGGAGCGGTTCTCAGCCGAGTGTGAAGGGACTGGAATGAGAATCAGCACCTATCAATCTGAGATCATGGTTCTCAGTCAGAAATGGGTGGAGTGCACATGTTTTGGAAAAATCTTTATCTGACACCATAAGCAAGGAGACAATCTTGTCTTTGAAGATTTTTATTACAAAAAGAAATGAAAGTCTTTGCAAAGAGAGGAAAAGTTACAAGTCTTACAAGTTGTCACTCCTTACCAAAGATCAGACTAAAGGTCTTTTCATTATATTTAAGTGAGATAGAGAAACAAAACAAGACAGTTATCTATGTCCAGCTGTATACACATGGAGCCATTAAGAACAACATCACATGAAGAACAGCCTGAATGGGAGATCTAGAAGCACCAACAGGAGAAAACCTGTTAAAGTTTTAGGTAGAACCAATAGAAGTAATATTCTGTATATATGTAAAACAGAAAGCTTTCAAATCCCCCCCCCTTTGATTATTCCAATCTATTCAATCTACTACTATCATATTAGTAAACCCCAGCGATCAAAACACAAACATAAAAAACAAAGTAATCAAAAAATTCAAATTAATGACCTAAAAGAAAGTAAAAGCAATGCAAAGCAACTAAATACTAAATGTTAATGAGCTAGAAGAAAGTAAATCAAAAAGTAAAGCTAAGATATAAAAATGAAACAGCAAATCATCATCAGTTATCCCTAAGTTTGTGGAACTTCTTCTCTTTCACATTTTCTCTCACTTTTTTTCACTGTTTTGCATTTTTTCTGGATGTGACCTTTTTTTATGGAACTTGTTAAACTCCTTATCTTTAAACGAATCTTCTGCTAGAGCATGTGACTTCTTCCCACAGCAATAGCATGCATCAGTTTTCTGTTGTCTTTTGTCTATGTTGTGCACATTGCACTCAAGTACATGGCATTCTTGCGCTTTCTACTGTTGCAGCTCTGTAGCGCCTTTGGTAGCAGCTTCCATTGATGTAGCCAGTTGAATGGCACGTCAGTGTCAGGTCTTTTTCTGTTGACAGTCATTTTTGTATATTGTCGTTGTGCCTGCCACATACAAATTTATCTCGCAGTGAATCTGTCAGACTTTTTCCAAATGAACAATGCTCAGACAATCTTCTCAATTCTGCTACAAATTCAGCAAAAGACTCTGTTTCTAACTGGTTTTGTTAATGAAAATGAAAACATTCAGCAATGACGAGAGGCTTTGGATTCAAGTGTGTTTCTAAAGCAGTAACAATATCTTTGTCTGGAGTCAATAGGCTGTGTAGTAAATTACATATCTTAGCTTCCATTACACTAACATCTACCTTTTCGCCATCTGGAATGTCGTTTGCAACAATGTACTGATCCAACCTTTTGACGTATGTTGTCCAAAACTGTATGTTATCCAAAATGGTCCATTCTTCTAATTATCCCCACAATAGTTGGTGCAGTATTTCCCGTGATGTTAGACATTTTTACTTAATGTGCTAGCTTCTATCATGGCCAACAGGTAGCTTAGTTCGCCAGTTGTGACTTTACACACACACCAGAATGAGTGCTTAAAGAGGAGGACGCAATTCATGTGTCACATCTTGAAGCAGGCATAGGGTGCAGGTGGTGATGGACCGGTCTCAAGTTGGAGTCCAGAACAAAAAAAAAAAAAAAAAAGAAATGAGGCAAATTTAATTTTAATTTTAAATTTGTGCATCAACATATACTTGAGTGGTGTAAATAAATGTTTTTCTGTGTGAAGAAATCTATTTTCCATTATTGTACTCTTCAAAATATTCTGGATTGTTTAATTTATGTTAAAATTAAAACAATTCTCAGATCCTCCTAGAATTGTATTTTATTTTTTTACGCCTTTATTATGTCTTTGGTGTCTGCATCTCTGTGATTTGGAGTCTTCAGTTAACCTGCCATGAATGTTTTTTGGATGAGGGAGGAAACCGAAGTACCTTGGAGAAAACCCACGCAGGCACAGGGAGAACATACGAACTCCACACGGGCGAAATGTTTGAGGCCAGGTTCTCAGAACTGTGAGGCAGATGCTATAACTAGTCAACCACTGTGCCGCCTGGTTTTTCATATGTTCAGGAAAGTTTCTTTGAGACTGAATCATTGCCTTTCTCTGTAGCACCTCTGTGACTGGTGAACAGTCAAGGGTACCTCACCTTTTGCTAAAAGTAAGCTGGAAAATGCTCCTTCCATGATCTATCACAAGAAAATAGAGGTTGGATGTTGAGGGAGTCTGTTTGATTTATCTGAGGATTGCCAACTAATAAATTAAATATTTCTCTGCTTCTCTTGTGATTTGTTTGATCAAGAAGAATAATTTTTTTTCTTTGACCTATTCCACTTCTACAGGACATATATGAGTGTGAAAGAACTTAAAGAGGAGCTTCACCTGAGTGGCACAGATATGCTTAATGTTTTCTTTGCCAGCAATTCTGTACGAGAAGCTCTGGCAGGAGCTGCAACCTGGCCATGGGCAAAGGAAGCGCTTACACATCAAGGTAATGAATACATTAGTTACAGCAAAGAACTAATAATACTATAAAGACCATCTATACCTGGAGTGGCAACACATTTTTGCCGTGTGAGCTACTTTGCTTCGCATGGAGCTTCTGTCTCAGCAGTTTGAACAAATCCCCATTGTCATTGCCCGTTGATAAAATAAACACTGTATATATATATATATAAATGCAATCACACACACACACACACACACACACACACACACACACACACACACACACACACACACACACACACACACACACACAAGTATATAAATAATTTTATAGACTGTTTTTCATAGGTGGTCCCCATACATTCCATGAATGCTCTAGTGTCAGCAGTTCTGCGAAACAACCTTGTTGGAGCGTTGTATTTATATTTGTGTATTTATCAACATTTTTGATAATTAGCAGGAAAATCATATTTCATGGTGAATGACACACCTACGGTATGAGAACAAGAGGAAGAAAAACAAGAAGGAAACATGTCCACCGTTTTCCAAGGAAGATGAGTTCCTGGAATAATAGATAAATAAAATCCTGGGTTGTCATCTTTATCTGGAGCTGCACCAGCATTTAATGTGTTCTTCCTTGGCCCGTGCCACACGCCTACAGAAAGTTATGGACAGTATAAATAAATGATATATGGGTAGTTATGGGTATCATCCTGATACAAACATAAAAATACTTCCAAAGCATTTCATTCGTTCTCTGGTGGCTGTAATGATCTCATCGCTCTGGCTGATTTAAGAAGCAACATTTTGATTTTCGGAATACTTTGGAAAGATACATTCTTTGATGAAGTTGAAATGGTGATTTTGTGAAAGGTGTATGTTCTTTCTCCCTTATTTATCCCTTCAGTTTCTGCATTTGGCATCTTATGTATCCTTAGTTATTGTCCCAGTGAGATGGAGAGAACAACATGGCAGAGATTTCCTGGCATAGTGCCACTTTTCCCTCTCAATCATGAGACCACTTTCCATTGGAAAAGGCAAAGGACCCCAACAACAAAACACTGAAAACGCCAGTGTGGGCTCGATACAATTGCATCAGATTCCCATTATACAGCTATTCTTAATTTATTTATTACCTTTTTTCATGGCACATCTTTGCAAATGCATAAAAAAGTTGGTAGAATCTTTGCCATGAAACAACGAACATTTGTTTTCTCCTTGTGAGGTAATAAATATATGCAAAGTAAAAGCAAAGCAAATGTATTTGTATAGTGCATTTCATAAAGAAGGTAACTCAATGAACTTTACATGATTAAAAGCATTCAACTACTTAAATAAAAACATTTGAAGAAGTAAAGAATTAAAACAGGTTTTAGTGCAAGAAATATGACTGAAAGGTGGAAGTACTTTTAATCTGGATTTGAAAACACCTATAGGTGACTTGCAGGTGACGTCACATCGGTATTGGGAGGTCTCATTTCGCTGGTTACATTAGATTACATAAGACGCTTTTTGACTTCTGAGACGATGGTGCACACGTGTTGCATTATTGGCTGCTATAACAAGTTCAGCAAAGAACAGACGTTTTTTCAGATTTCCGAAAATAATTACGCACCAAGGACCCAAAACAGAAGAAATGTCGAGCAAACGGCAAGTGAAGTGGCTCATTAATATCTCGCGTGCAGATCTCACACGTCCCACAGTTTCAAGTCGTGTGTGCAGCGATCACTTCATAAGTGGTAAGTTTAAACCTAGTATTGCACTTTGACCATATCCTCCTACTGCTGTTTTTACATTTATGTGTTGTTTGCTGTGTTTTATATGACAAGACTAACGGTGTTTGATTGGTCTACATGTACATGTACATCCAACTCAGCTGCTGATCGAAATCGGGCAACAATTAAAACCTTTTCTTCAGACAACGTTTTGCAGATGACACTCTGAATCCACCCGCTTACAAAGTAATTGTAAGCCTCCAAGGACTTGTAGGCCTTCATCTGTTGGTTAGTAAGGCTGTTGGTTGTAAGCACGAAGTAGTTCACAATGTCGGGGTATTCCACTCTCGGCCAACATATTTCAGTCGCAAAATCAGCCTTCGATAGACTATACGGGTCCAGATCCTCACATAAACTGATTTTTTGCCTGTAGTAGGGTTTCAGATCCTCGAAATACTTGGAAAACGCCATAGAAAGTGCAGATACAATGAACGCGATGCTGGTATGTAGACAAACTTTAAGAACTGTTTACAACCTCCCAAAATGGCTGACACACAAAAAATTCTTACCCACAATGCACTTGCTCTGAAGTTGTGCAAGTGACCTATATCTGGGGCTAACCTCACCTCTGTTGGCAAATTTTTAATTTTTTTGCATCCATCCATCCATCCATCCATCATCCATCCATCCATCCATCCATCCATCTATCCATCCATTTTCTACCGCTTCTCTGGGTCGGGTCGCGGGGGAAGTAGCTTCAGCAGAGATACCCAGAATTTTGTTTCCCCAGCCACTTCTTCCAGCTCTTCAAGCGGGATCCTGAGGCATTCCCAGGCCAGCTGAGAGACATAGTCTCTCCAGCATGTCCTGGGTCGTCCCCGGGGTCTCTTTCCGGAAGGACAGGCCTAGAAAACCTCACCAGGGAGGCGTCTGGGAGGCATCTGGATCAGATGCTCCAGCCACCTTATCTGGCTCCTCTCAGTGTGGAGGACCAGGGGCTCGACAGTGAGCTCCCCTCGGATGACTGAGCTTCTCTAAGGGAAAGCCCGTACACCCTGGGGAGGAAACTCATTTCGGCCACTAAAGTCCGGGATCTTGTTCCTTCGGTCATGACCCACAGCTCGTGCCCGTAGGTGAGGGTAGGAATGTAGATCGACTGGTAAATTGAGAGTTTGCCTTTCGACTTAGCTCTCTCTTTACTACAACGGACTGATACAAAGTCCGCATCACTGCAGAAGCTGCACCAATCTGTCTCTCGATCTCCAGCTCCATTCTTCCCTCACTCGTGAACAAGACCCCAAGATACTTAAACTCATCTACTTGAGGCAGGATCACATCCCCGACCTGGAGAGGGCACGCCACCCTTTTCCGACTGAGGGCCATGGTCTTAGATTTGGAGGTGCTGATTCTCATCCCAGCCACTTCACACTCGGTTGCGAACCGCTCCAGTGAGCGTTGGAGATAACAGCTTGATGAAGCCAACAGAACTACATCATCTGCAAAGAGCAGGGATGCGATGCTGAGGCCACCAAACTGGACACACTCTACGCCTCGGGTGTGCCTAGAAATTCTGTCCAGATAAGTTGTCAACAAAATCGGTGACAAAGGGCAGCCTTGCTGGAGTCCAACTCTCACCGGAAACAAGACTGACTTATTACCGGCAATGAGGACCAAACTCTGACAGCAGTCTTACAGGGACCGAACAGCCCGTATCAGGGGGTTTGGTACCCCATACTCTCAAAAAAAAAAAAACCCACAAGACTCCCCAAGGGACACAGTCGAACTCCTTCTCCAAGTCCACAAAACACATGGAGACTGGATGGACGAACTCCCATGCAGCTCTGAGGATCCTGCCGAGGGTGCAGAGCTGGTCTACTGTTCCATGGCTCGGATGAAAACCACATTGCTCCTCCTGGATCTGAGATTCGACTTCTCGGACGCCTCCCTGGTGAGGTGTTCTGGGCATGTCCCACTGGAAAGAGACCCCGGGGATGACCCAGGACACGCTGGGGGGACTATGCCTCTCGGCTGGCCTGGGAGCACCTCGGGATCTCCATGGAAGAGCTGGGAGAAGTGGGCAGGGAAAAAGAAGTCTGGGTATCCCTGCTGAAGCTACTTCCCCCGTAACCCGACCCCGAGAAGCGGAAGAAAATGGATGGATGGATGGATGGATGGATGGCCAAGCGATTTTCCCGGGTGAAGCTGCCTCTGCCCTGCAGTGTGGACGTGAATTAGTCCAGGCATTTAAGCCTTGAGTTTGACTTCCATTTGCCAGTCTGTTGTGTTTGTGTGTGTGTTTGACAGTGCGTCATCGTGTCATGAACGGGATTCGAGGGCGGACCCAAATGCACGACTCAGGTGACAGGCAAGCGGGAAGGAGAAAGTCTTTATTCATTCCAGAGTTGGTAACCGGCGAGTCAGTCAGCACAAACAGCAGGAACAGGAGCGACAGGCTTACAGGGTAGGTCGGGAGACAGGCGTTGGTCGGTACACGGGAGGTTGGCGTCAGGAATGTGGAAATGCGGGAACGAGGCATGGGAGGCAATGATCTGGCGAATACCAGTCATCCTCTGAGTTCTATAAGTACCAGGGTTAATCAGCAGAGATGAGGGGCAGGTGTGTGCCTCCTAATCATCGTATGTCTGCTGGGACATGCCCAGCCAGGGCTAAAATATGACAGTACAACCCCCTTAACGGCCGGCACCAGACGGCCCAGGAGCTTCAGGATGGACCGCGTGGAAGTCACTAATGATGGTGGGGTCAACAATGAAGCGGGAGGGGATCCAGGAACGCTCCTCCGGGCCATACCCCTCCCAATCCACCAGATACAAGACTCCTCCCCCTGCCTCTGCGACGAGAAGACAGCAGACGGTGCACCGACTACACAGGCCCACCGTCTACCATGCAGGGAGGCGGAGGAGCCAGTGGTGACGGACGAGTTGGACGGAGCCTGCTCACATGGAAGCTGGGGTGGACCCTCATCAACCTGGGGAGCTTCAATGACACGGTGACAGGGTTGATGACCTTGGTGACGGGAACGGACCAACGAACCTGGGAGCAAGCTTACGCGATTTCGTCCACAGAGGAAGATCCTTTGTGGACAACCACACACTTTGTCCCACCCTGAACGTCGGTGCCCTTCTACTCTTGAGGTCCACTGGGGACTTGTAGGAGCTGCCCATGCGCACCAGTATCTTGCAAGCTGCTTCCCAGGTCTGCTTACAGCGTCTCACCACCGCCAGAGCGGATGGCACCATGGAGTCTGTGGCCATCGATGGAAATAGAGAGGGAGGATAACCGTGCACTACGTGGAAAGGAGCCATACCTGTGGAGCCGGAGGGCAGGGAGTTGTGAGCATACTCCACCCATCTGAGGTGCTGGCTCCATGTGCTGTGGTCACGAGACGCCAAGCAGCGTAGGGCGGTTTCCAGGTCTTGGTTAATCCTCTTTGTCTCGCCGTTGGACTGTTGGACGGGGGATGGCCAGACGTCAGGCTCGCCGTAGCCCCGATGAGGGTGCAGAACTCCTTCCAAAAATGCGAAACGAACTGTGGACTCCTGTCCGAGACGATGTCTACCGACAGCCCGTGGTAGCGGACGACCTCGTCCAGCAGCAGCTGGGCCATTTGCTTGGCGGACGGGATCTTTGGGGCCGGCACGAAATGGACCACTTTGGAGAAACGGTGGACGGTGGAGAGCACCATCGTGTTCCCCTGGGAAGGGGGTAGCCCGTTGACGAAATCCACAGAGATATGTGACCAGGGACGCGAGGGAATTGGCAGTGGCCGCAATTCCCCCATTGGTCTCAGGCGGGAAGTCTTGTTGGCCATGCATACCGGGCAAGCGTAATCCCTCACGTCCCTACCCAGGTTTGGCCACCAGAACCGCTGCTTGACGACAGAGCATGTCTTGGTTATGCCCGGGTGGCAGACAGTCTTCTTGGTGTGTGCCCAGTCAATGTCGTCACCCTGTAGTGACAGGACCATGAACAAGCGGCTGGGAGCACATCCGGCTGGACCCTGCCTCAAGACCGCCTTCACTCGTGTCTTGATTGCCCAGGTGAACCCGGACACGAAGCAGGCCTCCGGAAGGATTCGGACGCTGGCGGGCTCCATGCGATCCCCCTCGTGGAACCGCCAGAGTGCATCCGGCTTGCCGTTCTTCGAGCCTGGGCGGAAGGAAAAAGTGAAGTGGAAATGTGTGAAAGAGAGTGGCCACCTGCTTTGCGGGCATTCACCCGCTTTGCTGTCCTCAGATATTCCATGTTTTTATGGTCGGTGAGAACCACGATTGGCACTTGCAACCCCTCCAGCCAATGTCGCCACTCTTCCATCACTGTCTTGACCGCCAGCAGTTCGCGGTCACCCACATCTGAGTTACGCTCAGCCGGGGGGTCAGTCTTTTTGAAAGGAAGGTGCACGAGTGAATCCTACTGTCCTTTGTACACCTCTGGAATAGAACCACTCCTATCCCAGAGTCCGATGCGTCCACCTCAACCAGAAACTGCCAGTCCGGGTCCGGCATGATGAGGATCGGCACGGTGATAAAGCTTGCCTTGAGCCTGTCGAAGGCCTCCTGACAGGTCCTGGTCCACTTGAAGGTGTTGCGGGGAGATGTGAGAGCGTGCAGAGGGGCAGCAATGGCACTGACGTTCCGTATGAACTTATGAAAGAAGTTCGCGAACCCGATGAACCTCTGCACGTCCTTCCGACAAGAGGGAGTGGGCCATTGAAGGACTGCGTCGATCTTCCCGGGATCCATTCAAATGTCCCCTTCTGCCAGGATGAACCCCAGGAAAGACACGGAGGCTCAGTGGAACTCCCACTTCTCCACGTTCACGTACAGCTGATGCTGCAGCAGCTGCTGAAGCACCTCCCTGACATGTCTGATGTGGGAGGTCAGGTCTGAGGAAAAAAATTAGGATATCGTCGAGGTACACAAAAACGTTTCTATTCAGTTTTTCCCAGAGCACATCATTAATAAAGTGGGATCCAGGAATGCTCCTCCGGGCCATACCCCTCCCAATCCACCAGGTACAACCCCCCCCCCGCCTCTGCGACGAGAAGACAGAAGACGGGGCACCGAGTACACAGGCCCACCGTCTACCATGCGGGGAGGCGGACCGTAAGTATGCAACCATCTTGTAGTGCTTCCCCTCGTTACAGTGTGCCTGTGCCACTATAGTTAAGTCACGTTTTTGTTCATGCTTTCAATTTTTGCCTCATAGCCATCGGACCTCCTTTCATGCTTTTGGACGTTGCCTGTACCGTGGCACTTTTGTGCCTCTGCCTTCTAAGCTTTGCCTTGTACTTTGGACCTTGTTTCAGTTTTATTGGACTTTGACGTTTTGCCACACATTTTAGTGCTTCCACCTTTTCGGACTGTTTTGCTGTATATGACCTTTGCCTGAAATAAAACGACCCTCAACATCATGTCCTTGCCTTGGAGTCCTGCATTTTGGTCCTGTCCCTCGCTGCTTGCCCATGACAGTATTGAATTATGTCTACTTAATACATATCATTTGTTCCTTTTCATTATTCATGTGATGGAAATGGAAGTGTTTGTCTTGAAAGTGTTTCATCATTTTATGGAAATGGTTGAGAAAAAAGATGTTGTAACCAGGGGTTAATAAAACAAGCATCTCAGTCTGTTGTCAATTTAAGACAATCCTTCAGTTTTGTTAGAATGAAAGAGATTTATGTCTGATTTATCCCCAAGATAGCGATAAGGAGACTTTGAATAATCAAACAGATAGTGATGTGATTATCAGTGTATTACTAGCTCATAAAACGGTGATACTTAAAGATTACTGAGAATATTTAGGTCTGTTCCTCAGGTGGAATGGTGCTAAACCCATCCTACTTTGGCAGAAGTGGACACCACAATACGATGATCCATGAAATGGGCCACATATTTGGACTATACCATGTCTTCAAGGGAGTGAGCGAGCGAGACTCCTGTGATGACCCATGTCAAGTAAAACAGTTGTCCACATTTAATTAGATGATGTACAGTACATTAAATAGTTCAATGTTTTCTTTTTATGGAAGAAAAATTTTGCTACTTCATATAGAAACTTTGCTCGATAAAAAAAATGAAAGAAAGTGGCCCTTCCTTGAGGTGGAGGGTTTTGTGTGTCACATTGATCCTAGGAACCCCTTTGTAGGGTCACCCATGGTAAACAGGTCCTAGGTGAGAGACCAGACAAAACACAAGTTCATAAACCCCTATGATGAATAAAAATAATGTGTCTAGGTTACCCTTGCCCATATGTGGAATCCCAGGGCACCCCTCTGAAGCCAGACCTGGAGGTGGGGCTCAAAGGCGAGCAGCTGGTGGCCGTGCTTGCACCCATGGGGCATGGCTGAGCACAGCCCAAAAGGGTAATGCCGGTCCCCCTTCCCATGGGTTCATCACTTGAGTGACGGGCCTTAGGTGTCGGGAGCAGTCCCAGATAGGCAGTGGCCAAACGTGGGGACCTTGGCAAGCTGATCAACAGCTACAAAAACAGGCTCTACGGATGTGGAATGTAACCTCTCTGCCACGGAAGGAGCCCAAGCTGGTGTGTGAGGTCAAGAAGTTCTGACTAGATAAAGTTGGACTTGCCTCTACACACCACTTGAGCTCTGGTACCAGTCCTCTTGGTTGGAATGGAATGGTTGGACTATGTTCCACTATGGAGTTGTCCATGGCACTAAGCGGGTGTATAACCACCTCCAAATCAGCACCTCCAAATCTGAGACCATGGTCCTCAGTCCGAAAAGGGTGATGTGCCCTCTCCGGGTCGGGGATGAGAGCCTGCCTCAAATGGAGGAGTTCAAGTATCTTGGGGTCTTGTTCATGATTGAAGGACGAATGGAGTGGGAGATCGATAGGTGGATCAGTGCAGTGTCTGCAGTGATGCGGCCTTTGTATCGGTCCATTGTGCCAAAGAGGGAGCTCAGTCGAAAGTCAAAGCTCTCAATTCACCAGTCGATCTATGTTCCTACTCAAGCTGTGGGTCATGACTGAAAGGTCCCGGACACAAGCAACAGAAACAAGTTTCCTCAGCAGTGTTCCGGCTCTCTCTTAGAGATTGGGTGAGAAACTTGGTCATCCGGGATGGGCTCAGGGTCCAGCTGCTACTCCTCCATTGAGAGGAGCCAGACGAGGTGGCTGGGCATCTGATTCTGATGCCTCCTGTACATCTCCCTGATGAGGTCCTTCGGGCACGTCTCACCGGAAAGAGACCCCAGGGGACGACCGAGGACATGTTGGAGAGTCTACGTCTCTTGGCTGGCCTAGGAAAGCCCCGGGATCCTCCCGGAAGAGCTGGATAAAATGCCTGGGGAAAAGGACGTCTGGCTATCCCCGCTAAAGATACTGCCCCCACGACCCAACCCAGATAAGCGGTAGAAGATGGATTGATGGATGAAATTGGCTTGTCATCTGTGCAACGGAGATGACCCAGCTGGGTAGAGGTTTTCATTGACTTGTTTTTATTTGTTCTGTCCTGTGTGTATGTAGGAAACCACACCCTCTATGGAAACAGGAGATCTGTGTGCTGACACTGCACCAATGCCCAAATCCAAAACCTGCCATGATCCCGGGGCTGTTAATGATACATGTGGCATCACCACATATCAGGACACCCCTTACAACAATTACATGAGTTACACAGGTGAGTAAATTTGTAAGAATATGAGGGATAAACAAAAATGAACATGATGTTATTTGCCGCCAAATGTTAACCATACCAGCTATAGGAGAGGTCAAGGAGGGTTGGGATTTAAATCAACAATAATCTTTTGATAAAATTTCCCTTTCCCCCCACTTTTTTAGATGACAACTGCACCAATCATTTTACTCCCAACCAAGTAGCCAGGATGCACTGTTATCTTGACTTGGTCTATCAGAACTGGTTGATAGAACATTCATCTGGTTCCATCCCTGTGCCAGCAATGGTGACTGACCAGAGTCCAGATTCTGTTTCTATTTATTGGCTTGCACCATTAATGGGGTCACTCTATCAAAGGTACCAGTAACTGTCTCCTGTACAATTTTTGTCTGTGTTAAAATGTCCATTTACCCTAATCCCTGAATTCAAACTTTGAATTTACTTTGATAACTTGAAACCAAACATTATTAATGTGGGGATATCATTACACTGACATTATGGGCTGACAAAGCGGCAATATTATAAATCAGTGAATGGTGACTAATGGCGAACGAGTATGTAAATAGTAGGTGGGACAGTGTAAGACTGGTTAGAACATCTGCTTCACAGTTTTGAAAACCGGTGTTCGAATCCCAGTTTTGCATGTGTGGAGGTTGTGTCTTCTCCCGATGCCTGCATGGGTTTTCTCTGTGCAATCCTGTTTCCTCCCACCTCCCAAAAGCATGCCTGGTATGTTAATTGAAAACTCTAAGTTGTCCGTAGGTGTGACTGTGAGTGCGAATGGTTGTTTGTTTTTGTATGCCCTGCGATTGGCATCCAGTTCATGTTGTACCCCACCTCCTGCCAGAAGATAGCTGGGATATGCTCCTGCACTCATAAAACCCTTGTGAAGATAACTGTCTCGGATAAAGAATGGACTGATATAAATCACAATTTAATTTAAATTACTCCATCAACAGTTATTATAAAAGCCCCACTTCCAATGAATTTGAAACATTGGATAAAATCCAAACAAAAACAAGTATAGTACATTTACAAGCAAAGTTTTCCAATGTCATTGAAAAGTAATGACGTTAACTAGTATAATATTAAAATTGGTAAAACTTGTTCTTCTTCTTTGCCTTTTGGCTTGTCCCGTTAGGGATCGCCGCAGCATGTCATCTTTTTCCATCTTAGCCTATCTCCTGCATCTTCGTCTCTAAGCCCAACTGCCATCATGTCTTCCCTCACCACATCCATCAACCCTCTCTTTGGTCTTCCTCTCACTCTTTTGCCAGGCAGCTCCATCCTCAGCACCCTTCCACCAATATACTCACTCTCTCGCCCCTGAACATGTCCAAACCATTGAAGTCTGCACTCTCGAAGCTTGTCTCCAAAACATCCAACTTTGGCTGTCCCTCTAATGAGCTCATTTCTAATCCGATCCAACCTGCTCACTCCAAGCGAGAAGCTCAACATCTTCATTTCTGCTACCTCCAGTTCTGCTTCCTGTTGTTTCTTCAGGGCCACCGTCTCTAATCTGTAAATCATGCCCGGCCTCAGCACTCTTTTATAAACTTTGCCCTTCATCCTAGAGGAGACTCTTTTGTCACATAATATACTAGACACCTTCCGCCAGCTGGTCCAACCTGCTTGGGCCCGTTTCTTCACTTCCTTACCACACCCACGATTGCTCTGGATTGTTGACCCTAAATATTTGAAGTTGTCCACCCCTGCTATCTCTTCTCCCTGTAGCCTCACTCTTCCCCCTCGACTCCTCTCATTCACGCACATATATTCTGTTTTACTTCGGCTAATCTTCATTCCTCTCCTTTCCAATGCATGTCTCCATCTTTGTAATTGTTCCTCCGCCTGCTCCCTGCTTTCACGGCAGATCACAATATAATCTGCGAACATGACGGTCCAAGGGGATTCCAGTCTAACCTTGTCGGTCAGCCTATCCATGACTACTGCAAACAGGAAGGGGCTCCGCGCGGAACCCTGATGCAGTCCCACCCCTACCTTAAATTCTTCTTACACATCAACGGCACATCTCACCGCTGTTCTGCTACCCTTATGCATGTCCTGTACTATTTTAACATATTTCTCTGCCACACCAGACTTACGCATGCATCCTCAAGGCAAATAATGCATCTGTGTACTCTTTCTAGTCATGAAACGATACTGTTGCTCACAGATACTTACTTGCGTCCTGATTCTAGCACCCACTACTCTTTCCCATAACTTCATTGTGTGGCTCATCAATTTTATTCCTTTATAATTCCCACAGCTCTGAACATCACCTTTTTTCTTAAAAATGGTAACTAGTACACTTTTTATCCATTCTTCAGGCATCTTTTCACCCGCTAGTATTCTGTTGGTCAAGTTGGTCAAAACCTCCACAGCCATCTCTCAATATTGCTTCCATACCTCCACCGGTATGTCATCAGGACCAACTGCCTTTCCATTTTTCATCCTTTGAAGTGCCTTTATAACTCCCCCATTACTAATCATTGGCACTTCTTGGTCCTTCACACTTGCTTTTCTACTCTTCCTTCTCTCTCATCAACTTCTTGAAGTACAACAACACTGAAATACTACTGTATATAATGCCAATAAAATACTGTAAATGCTAATATTTTATACTACTATTTGCATCTGCAAGACAAAGTATGTGAACCCTTGAGAATTACCTGAATTTCAGGATAAATTAATTATAAAATGTGATGTGATTTTCATTAACCCCTGCTCGAGCCGTCACCTTATCGTGGTGGAGGGGTTTGTGTCTCGATGATCCTAGGAGCTACAATGTCATGCCCCTGGTAGTGTCACCCATGGCAAACAGGTCTTAGGTGAGGGACCAGATGAAGTACAACTCCAAAACCCCTATGACAACTACAAAAATGGGATATTGGTTTCCCTTGCCCAGACGCGGCTCACTGGGGCCCCCCTCTGGAGCCAGGCCTGGAGGTGGGGATCGAAGTCGAGCACCTGGTGGCTGGGCCTGGATCCATGGGGCTCGGCCAGGCACAGCCCGAAAGGGTAACATGGGTCCCCCTTCCCATGGGCTCACCACCTGTGAGAGGGGCCATAGGGGTCGGGTGCAATGTGAGCTAGGCGGTGACCAAAGGTGTGGGTATACTTATTGCCCCCCGACTCGGGGCATGTACATTGGGGTTTACCCCAGTGGATGAGAGGGTAGCCTCCCTCCCCCTGCAGGTAGGGGGATGGGTCTTGACAGCAGTGCATAGTACCCACCCTTTTTGGAGTCCTTCGAGGGAGTGCTGGAGAGCACCCCCTCTGGTGACTCCATCATTCCGCTGGGGGACTTCAATGTCCACGTGGGGAATGACAGTGAGACCTGGAAGGGCGTGATTGGGAAGAACAGGCCTGCCCCCGATCAGAACTCGAGTGGTGTTCTGTTACTGGACTTCTGTGCTCATCACGGATTGTCCATAACAAACACAATGTTCAGGCATAAGGGTGTTCATCTCTCTCCTTGGACCAGGACACCCTGGGGCGCAGTTCGATGAACGACTTTGTGGTCGTGTCAACGGACTTGCGACCGCATGTCTTGGACACTCGGGTGAAGAGAGGGGCGGAACTGTCAACTGATCACCACCTGGTGGTGAGTTGGCTCCGATGGTGGGGGAAGATGCCAGTATGACGTCTCAGGCCAAAACGTGTTGTGAGCGTCTGCTGGGAACGGCAGGCAGATTCCCCTGTCAAAGGAATTTCAACTCCCACCTCCAAAAGAACTTTGCTCACGTCCCACAAGAGGCCTGTGACATTGAATCTGAGTGGACGATGTTCCGCGCCTCTATTGCTGAGGCGGCCGACTGGAGTTGTGGCCGTAATGTGGTTGGTGCCTGTCGTGGCGGCAACCCACGAACACGTTGGTGCACACCAACAGTGAGGGATACTGTCAAGCTGAAGAAGGAGTCCTATCGGGCATTTCTGGCCTGTGGGACTCCTGAGGCAGCTGATAGGTATTGGCTGGCCATGCGGAATGCAGCTTCTGTGGTTGCTGAGGCAAAAACCCGGGCGTGGGAGGAGTTCGGTTAGGCAAAGGAGAACGACTTCAGAACGGATTCGAGGAAATTCTGGTCCACCGTCCAGCGTCTCAGGAGGGGGAAGCAGTGCACAGTCAACGCCGTGTATAGTGGGAACGGGGCAGTGCTGACCTCAACTTGCCATGTTGTGAGTTGGTGGGCAGAATACTTCGAAGACCTCCTCAATTCCACCAACATGCCTTCCCACGAGGAAGCTGAGTCTGGGTGCTTGGAGGCAGGCTCTTCTATCTCTGGGGTTGAGGTCACCGAGGTGGTTAAATAGCTCATTGGTGGTGAGGCCCCAGGGGTGGAAGAGATTCGCCCGGAGTTACTCAATGCTCTGGATGATGTGGGACTGTCCTGGTTGACATGCCTCTGCAACATTGGGTGGACATCGGGGACAGTGCCTCTGGATTGGCAGACTGGAGTGGTGGTCCCCCTTTTCAAGAAGGGTGATTGGAGACTACAGAGGGATCACACTCCTCAGCCTCCCTTGTAAGGTCTAGTCAGGGGTACTGCAGAGGAGAGTCCGTCGTAATGTCGAGTCTCGGATTCAGGAGGAGCAATGTGGTTTTCGTCCTTGCCGTGGAACAGTGGAGCAGCTCTACACACTCGGCAGGATCCTCGAGGGTACATGGGAGTTCACCCAACCAGTCTACATTTATTTTGTGGGGAAGGCATTCAACCGTGTCCCTCGGGCAGTCTTGTGGGGGGTTCTTTGGGAGCATGGGATACCGAATCCCCTGATACAAGCTGTTTGGTTCCTGTACGACTGCTGTATGAGTTTGGTCCGCATTGCCAGCAATAAGTTGGACTTGTTTCCGGTGAGAGTTGGACTCCACCAAGTCTGCCCTTTGTCACCGATTTTGTTGACAATTTTTCTGGACAGAATTTCTAGGCACACCTGAGGTGTAGAGTGTGTCCAGTTTGGTGGCCTCAGCAACGCATCCCTGCTCTTTGCAGATGATGTAGTTGGCTCCATCAAGCTGTTATCTCCAACGCTCACTGGAGCGGTTCGCAACCGAGTGTGAAGTGGCTGGGATGAGAATAAACAACTCCAAATCCGAGACTATGCTCCTCAGTCAGAAAAAGATGGCGTGCCCTCTCCAGGTCGAGGATGTGATCCTTCCCCAAGTGGAGGAGTTCAAGTATCTTGGGGTCTTGTTCACGAGTGAGCGAAGAATGGATCGGGAGATTGAAAGACAGATGGGTGCAGCGTCTGCCGTGACGCTATCTTTGTATCGGTCTGTTGTAGTAAAGAGGGAGCTTAGTCGAAAGGCAAAGCTCTCCATTTACCAGTCAATCTACATTCCTACCCTCACCTGTGGGCATGAACTGTGGGTCGTGACCGAAAGAACAAGATCCCGGATACAAGTGGCCAAAATTAGTTTCCTCCGCAGGGTGTCTGAGCTCTCCCTTAGAGATAGGGTGAGAAGCTTGGTTATCCGGGAGGGGCTCAGTGTCTAGCCGTTACTCCTCCGCATTGAGAAGAGCCTGATGAGGAGGATGGGGCATCTGATTCGGATCCCTCCTGGACGCCTCCCTGGTGCGGTGTTCCGGGCACTTCCCACAGGAAAGACACCCCAAGGACGACCCAGGACACGCTGGAGAGACTATGTCTTTCGGCTGGCTTGGAAACGCCTCGGGATTCCTCCAGAACAGCTGGAAGAAGTGGCTGGGGAAAGGGAAGTCTGGGTATCCCTGCTGAAGCTACTTACCCTGTGACCAGACCCGGAAAAGCGGTACATAATGGATGGATGATTTTCATTAAACTAATGCCTGCATATTGCAGACATTGGAATTATAGGACATTTCTGTGAGTCTTTTTGGATGTACAATGGTATGAAATGTGAATTCACTTGCATGTGTCCATCGGCACACACTCCTGGTATTCATTCATTGGGTGTGGGACTACTCACATTTTGCAACAAATAACTCACGTATAGATGAAGCATTTGGGTATCACCCCACTTATATTCTCGTTCTATGGACTTCTATAATTCACATAGTCAGTACCACCACATTCCAGTTGTATAGCTGGATTCATGATCCTTGTGTTGCATGCTTATTGTCCTGTCCCTGTCCCATCTTGTCCTTTTCTTCCTTCATCCTGTAACCCTGTACAATATCACACCACATCCTTATTTCATGTTTCTTTGTTGTCGATATGGAATAATTTCTTATTGTCATTCTGTTTACATTGAGCGCTTTGTCTTTGTCAACTCCCCTATGACACAACAAAACTGTTCTGCAATAAGGGGGGTGCAGATTCACTATCCTGCTTAATCCAACAGGCGAACAGGACACATACACACACACACACACACACACACACACACACACACACACACACACACACACACACACACACACACAAAATCTCACCTACCGTAGTGTTAAAAAAAATAGCAGTCCAATATAACTACCAGATTAATCCATGCTTTCAGTATATTTTTTAATGTTACATGTCAAACAATTTACCAGTTGGTGCACTAGATCCTCAAAAAACCAGCAAGATGCAGCATTCATGATATACTCACTCTTAAGGCTCTGCAATTGGGAAGTTTGTTGAAAATGGTGTGTTAAAGAAAGTAGCAGTGTGGTATTCAATCAGTGAGGTCATCAGTTCTGTGAAAAAACAGTTGTGAATCAGCTGGCTCCTATTCAAGGATGAAACCAGCACCTGTTGAACTTGCATTTCTCCTTGAAAGCCTGAGAAAAATGGATCATTCAACACATTGTTCAGATGAACAGCACACTTTCATTAAAGGTTTAATTGGAGAGGGGAAACATTATTAAAAGGTGCAAAAAAATTGTAGGCTGTGTGTGTTTCTTTCGGCATCGCCACAGCGTATCATCTCAGATGAACGCATATATATGTTAGGCACAATTTTTACGCCAGATGCCCTTCCTGACGCAACCCTTCTCAGGGAGTGGAGGCCCCAGTGGGATATAAACCCAAAACCTCTAGTTTACCAAACCAGTGCTCTAACCACTGAGCTATGGGGCCTCCTGGTTTGGCCTGGTCAACTAAAATTATTTTGAATGCCTTAAAATGGAGAGCAAAACCAGAGACACATGGCAGAAAAGGAAGACAACCATCAAAGTTGATCAGAGAATAACCAGAATGGCAAAAGCCCTGCCAATAATCAGTACCAGTATGATCAAAGACAGTCTGGAGTTACCTGTAAGTAGTGTAAAGCTAATCTATTTACAAGAATCCCCTGCAAAATCCATCTTAAAAAGGCATATACCATTGCCAAAGAACACATCAACTAACCTAAAGAGAAATGGAGGATTATTTTGTGAACTGATGAGATTAAAATAGTTATTTTTGAGTCCAGGGGCCACAGACAGTTTGTGAGATGACTCACAAACTCTGAATTCCAGCCATTATACACGTTGAAAAATGGTGATGCAAGCATCATGATCGGCCCATTTATCGCATACTAGGGTTCATGAATTGGTTTGCAGATGTGAAAATACTGGAAGACGTCATGTTGCCTTTTGCTGAAGAAGACAAACAAAGTTAATATTAGTGAGTGGCGAGCACATCCCCAGACTTAAATCTCATCAAGAACTTGTGGGGTGACATAAAACATGCAGTTTCTGAATGAAAACCAAGAAATGTAAATGAATTGAGAAATGTTGCTAAGGAATGGTGGAGTGAAATAACAGATTATAGATGCCACAAATGATTGACTCAATCCAACACAGATAGGAAGGACTGCATCAGGGTTCCGCGCTGAGCCCCTTCCTGTTTGCGGTAGTAGTGGATAGGCTGACAGACGAGGTTAGACTGGATTCCTCTTGGACCATGATGTTTGCAGATAATATTGTGATCTGCCGTGAAAGCAGGGAACAGGCGGAGGAACAGTTAGAAAGATGGAGGTACGCACTGGAAAGGAGAGGATGAAGAGTAGCCGTTGTAAAACAGAATATATGTGTGTGAATGAGAGGGGCTGAGCAGGAAGTGTGAAGCTCAAGGGAGAAGAGATAGTGAAGGTGGACAACTTCAAATACTTGGGGTCAACAATACAGAGGAATGGAGAGTGTGGTAAGGAAGTGAAGAAACGGGTCCAAGCGGGGTGGAACAGTTGGCCTAAGGCGTCTGGTTCTATGTGACAGAAGAGTATCTGGCAGGATGAAGGACGAAATTTATAAAACAGTTGTGAGGCCGGCCATGATGTACGGATTAGAGACGGTGGCCCTGAAGAAACAACAGGAAGGAGAACTTGAGGTAGCAGAAATGAAGATGTTGAGGTTCTCGCTTGGTGTGAAAAGGCTGGATAGGATTAGAAAGGAGCTCATTAGAGGGACAGCCAAAGTTGGATGTTTTGGAGACAAGGTGAGAGGGAGTAGACTTCGATGGTTTTGGACATGTTCAGGGGCAAGAGAATGCGTATGTTGGTAGAAGGGTTCTGAGGATTGAGCTGCCAGGCAATAGAGCGAGAGGAAGACCAAAGAAAAGGTTGATGGATGTTGTGAGGGAGGACATGAGGACAGTGGGTGTTAGAGAGGAGGTTGCACGAGATTGGTTTAAATGGAAAATGGATGACACGCTGTGGCAACCCCTAATGGGACAAGCCGAAAGAAAAAGAAGACTAACTTATACTAAGAGACATTTTGCTTGAATTAAAAGAATGTAAACAATTGTTTTCATGATTTTATTGGACATACAAAGTAAAGATTGGAGGTGTTGGTTAAAACTCCCCTGCTTGATAAAAACACACCTGCCAGTTTTAAGATTTCTATTCTCAGGAAGCATTTTCTGATATGAACTGTGTCTTGCACAAAATAAAAAAAGTTATACCAACAATCCAGAATTGTTAACTTGCAGGATTGAAGCTGACAAGGGTCACAAACAATTTTAGCAAATCCTTATTGTTTATAAGTGCATGGTGACAAAGATTGTCTTAAATAGAGAAAATTAATTGCTTTTGCTACTCTCCCTAGGAATAGCTGTCCTGTAGAGATGATTGCATAAGCACAGTGCAGAAAGCTCAATGAGATGAAGACAAATCCTTATGTGTTGTATTAAGACTTTACAGTAATCTCTTGTCCATGCTGTCAACTGTTCATAAACAGACATGAAACAATAAACAACAATGGATGCCCGAGGAGAACAACAAGTATTGTTTCATTTTTGAAGTTTCGCAAAAGACCAACTTTATCTTTTACAGCACCACTGGCAAACTACTTTATGGTGTGGACTGATTAAACCAAAGTTGAGTGTGGAAGTAACACACAAAGGCACAGTACGCCATGTTCAAAACCTCATCCCAACTGTGATGTATGGGAGTGAGAGCATCATAGAGAAGGCATTGCCTTTTAAGTCAAGCCTAAACGCATTGCTAACATTGACAAATAAATGATTGCCTAAAGGGCGCCACGGTGGATCAGCTGGTAAAGCGTTGGCTACACAGTTCTGAGGTCCCGGGTTCAATCGCGGATCCACCTGTGTGGAGTTTGCATGTTCTCCTCCGGGCACTCCGGTTCCCTCCCACTTTCCCAAAACATGCAACATTAATTGGACACTCTAAATTTACTTCGGTGTGATCTTGAGTGCGACTTGTTTCCATGTGCCCTGCGATTGGCAGGCAACCAGTTCAGGGTGTACCCTGCATCCTGCCCGTTGACAGCTGGGATAGGCTCCACCACTCCCCGTGACCCTCGTGAGGATAAGCGGTGAAGAAAATGGATGGATGGATGAATGCCCAAGTTGATCAAGACATTTTGCAGGGGAACTCCAGACCATCTCTCTGACAATTTAAATTCAACAGAAGATGGGTGGTGCAACCCAATAGACAGAAGTACTGTATATCAACACCTGAAAAGCTTCAGAAGAAAAATAAAAGTACCTTCTGGAATGGTTTAGTCAGAGTCCTAACATAAACCCGGGAGTACATGTGGCATGACCTCAAGAGCTTGATTAACACCAAAATATCTCAAGGGAATTACTGAATTGAAATAGTTTCATAAAAAAAAGAGCGACCCCAAATTCCACCTGAACATTGTGCAGGTTTGATCTACTGCAATGACATGAAACGTTTGGTTCAAGTTACTGCTGCCAAAAGAGGGTCAATCAGTTAGTAAAGCCAACATTTTTCACCCTGCACTGTGACATTTACAGACTATGTTCCATCAAAACATACAGCGTTGTTGCCTGTGTGGGATTAGTTTTAAAAGAAACAGTTTATCGATTGTTGTGACTGATCAGATCAGGTTTGTCCCATTTGTGCAGAAATGCAGGCAGTTCCAAAGGATTCACATATTTATAAAGATGTATGTGAAAGAATGTTGTTTAAAAAAAATCAAACTCAATAAAGCGACACGGTAGTGCAGCTGTTGCGGGTTGGGCTCACAGTTCTGATGACTGGGATTGAAATCCCGGCCCCGCCTGTGTGGACTTTGCATGTTCTCCCCGTGCCAATGTGGGTTTTCTACGGGCACTCCGGTTTCCTGCCACATCCCAAAAACATGCATTAATTGGACACTCTAAATGGCCTTTATGTGTGATTGTGTGACTGTTGTCTGTCTCTGTGTGCCCTGCGATTAGCTCCAGTACTACCGCGACCCTCGTGAGGATAAGCGGCTTAGAAAATCAATGTATGGATGGATAAAAATTAATGGACCCCGCTACATTTAGTAACAACTGAAAACGCAAAAAGCAGCTAGCCAGTTTAGTGCATCACACTACTAGCTACAGCTAGCTACTATCCCACTGCCTGAATTCTACCATCTCTGCATCCTCCCCCTCTCGCTCTCTACTCTTTGTTGTTACCCAACTCTTGGCTTGCTCAGGTCTTGCAAGATTTGCTTGTGAATTAAACCTCAAATGACATCATGCATGCCAAGAATTTGACCTCAAAGCTAGGCAAAACTGTTCTTAAAATATTTGCCAAGTTCCAAATCTTTGTTTCAATTCTGTGAAAACCTTGTATGGATCAGAGTAGCAAGCTTTTCTTTTGTATTAAAAGTAGACCCATTATTGAGACAAGGAAAAAAAAGCCTTCATATGTTTCTTTTATTCTAGTGCCTCCTCCCATTTCTCTGCTGTCAACTGTCGGGAATGTGAGAAAGATGGTGTTTTCCACCAGCATGCCTATGAGGCAGCCTCATCTCGCATCTGTGACACGTCTGGCTACTGGGCACCTGAGGAGGCTGTTGGTTAGTCAAACAAATTACATATTGGTTTTTATTTACAGTTCTGTGCTTTTCTTTTCTTCTTTTTCATAACATGCAACCAGTGTAATCGAACACATATATTTCGCACAATTACGCAAGATACAGATACACACACATGCACAGGCACGGCCCCCACACACGCACACACACACACATACACACACACACACACACACACACACACAACACACACACACACACACACACACACACACACACACGCGCATGCACACCCACACACGCATGCACACACGGACACATTTTCAGAAAAGTTATGGAGATTTGCAACAGAATTTTGCAAACCATATATATTCTGTGTACTGTATATTGTATAAATTGCATATATACATATACTATAAAACACACACACATATATATCGTTTCATTATCTATAGTATTAATGCAATCTATTCATCTTCCAGAGTCATAATGGCACCTCAGATCTGTTCATTAGCCAACCGTTAACCATTATCCAACCTCCATTATCCAAGAAACCTATTAAGTAATATTGAGACAAGCAAATTCAAAGATAGTGCTCTGCTATCACCTTGATTTGCAGTTTAGCCCTCTGAGACATTTATACTGAACTGAGTGACATTCCATTTATATAAAGATGTTGTGGTTCTGTTGGCTTCATCAACTCATGGTCTTCAACTCTCGCCGGAGTGGTTCATAGTGTGTGAAGTGGTTGGGATAAAAATCAGTAATTCCAAATGTGAGACCATGTCACGCAGTCAGAAAAGGGTGGAGTGCCCTCTCCAGATCAGGATGACATCCTGCACCAAGTGGACGGGTTTAAGTATCTTAGTCTAATTCATGAGAGAAGGAAAAATGGAACTGAAGATCGACATGTGGATTGGTGCAACAATTGCAGTCATCCGGACTCTTTATTTTTCTACTGTGGTGATTAAATGGTTGATCTGCATTCCTACCCTCAGTGATGGTGATGAGCTGTGGACAGCGACCAAATTATTAAGACAGACAGATACAACTGGTAGTAATATGGTTTCGCTGCATGGTGTTTGGCCTCTCCATTAGAGCTTGTCATGATCCTGCCACTCCAGCACGAGTTGTGCGGGTGTCCGCGCAGGTGCGCTGATTGGGAGGTGCACACCTTTGCCTCATACAGCCTATTTATGCTGTGGATTTATATGACCGCGATGACAACTGGCCGGCGCCAGTTCGTTGATCTTCATATCCCGTTCGTGTGCTCCGGTATCCCTGATTGAACCTGTGTGTACCGACCTTCGTCCGTTCTCCAACCAACCTTGTAAGCCTGACTCCTTCGTTACTTCTGCGTGCTTTGATTGTTCTCCTGTGTACCGACTCCTGCCTGCCCGCTCACCTGCTCTCTTCGCCCGACGTCCCAACTACCGCTGCTGCACCAGACTGCCTGCTCGATCCCCTACCTCTGCATACAATACACGTGTCTCTTCTTGAACTACCTTGCGTCTTCCGAGTTCCTGCATTTGGGTCCTACTCTCGTTTCCGATGGGTCGTGACAGAACGAACTGGCCAATACAGGACCCAGCAGGAAAGACCCGGCGTTGCCGGGACCGACGCAAGGTAGACCGTCTGCCGGAGGACCAAGCCTGTCTGATCTGGGTAGGCTCCCTGATGTCCTCCGCTTCCGTGTCTTACGCTCCGCCAGCGAGGTATAAATACGTTCCGAACACGACCTGTCCGGCTCCTCATATTCTTCTGGACTCTGACTTTTCGGAATATGAGGAGGACCGTGATTTGTATGACCGGCTGCCTGAGTATGACTCCGATGACTTTGATTTTGAATCTCTTTGCCAGTCAGTTTGCTCCACCTCCCCACATTCCCAGCACCCAAACGTCTTCGCCCGGTGGATACAAATACACCAATCCGTTTGAGGGAACCCGCTTGGCCATCTACCCGGGACCTCCGTGTGGCGGCCAGAGGAGACGCCCCGGCCGGGGGTTCCCCGGTGCCTCCCGCTGCGTGGCAACTAAGACATCGTCCTCCCACTCTTCGCCGGCAACGGCGAAACCAGCAGACCTGCAGCTGGTGGCGAAGCTTCCAGCCCAGAGGGAGGAGGAGCCGCCAAATCGCGATGCATTCTACCGTGAAATGCGGGCGGAGGTAGAGTGGCAGAGCGCCGAATTGGCGGCTCTCACGTCCCAGGTCCGGCATGGATTGGCGAACCAGCCGAGCTCCGCTGACGTCGCAACGGCGACGGACTCGCTGCTGACGCAGGTTCACGTGGCAGTTGGAATTGACCCGCTCCCGAGACACGCCCACGTGTCAGTTTCGACTGACTCTCTGCCTACTCTCGTTCACGTTGCCGTGGAAACAGAACCGCCCCCTCGCCAAGCGCACGCCGCAGTGGGTACGGACTCGCCACCTCGCCAAGTACAAGTCGCAGTGGGTACGGACTCGCCACCTCGCCAAGCGCACGTAGCTGTGGAAACTGACCCGCCTCCTCGCCATTCCCACGTCGAGGTTTTGGCTGTTCACGTGGCAGTTGGAACTGACCCGCTCCCGAGACATGCCCACGTGTCAGTTTCGACTGACTCTCTGCTTACTCTCGTTCACGTTGCCTTGGAAACGGATTCGCCACCGCACCACGCCCACGTTGCTGTTTCAACGGATGCACTGCAAGCTCACGTGGCAGTGGGGACCAACCTGATGCTGCCTCACGTTGCTGTCCAGGAGGTGGCGACGTCTCCACAGCCGCTTCTCGTCCGATTGTTCTCCTGTGTACCGACTCCTGCCTGCCCCCTCACCTGCTCTCTTCGCCCGACGTCCCAACTCCCGCTGCTGCACCGGACTGCCTGCTTGATCCCCTACCTCTGCATATAATAAACGTGTCTCCTTGAACTACCTTGCATCTTCCGAGTCCTGCATTTGGGTCCTACTCTCGTTCCGATGGGACGTGACAGAGCTAGGGTGAGAAGCTTGGTCATCCGGGCTATGCGCAGAATTTAGCCACTGCTCCTCTGAATTGAGAGGAGAAAGATCAGCTGGCTCAGGCAACTTGTTAGGATGCCCCCCGTACACCTCCCTAGTGAGGTGTTCTGGGCACGTCACACTGGGAGAAGCCCCCATGGACTATATCTCCCAGATATGCCTGGGAACTCCTCAGGATCCCCACAGAAGCCCTGGATGAAGTGGGTAAGCATAGGGAAGTCTGGGGTTCCCTGTTTAAGATGTTGCCCCAGTGACCTGAACCTTGATGAGTGGAAGAAAATGGATGGGTGGATGGATGGATGGATGGATAGATGGTTGAATGGGCAGGTTTAAGGCCAAAGATATAGGACCTTGTTAACATGCTGAGCTGCCTTAAAGAGAGAATAAAGCTCATAGTTACCCCATATTATTACATTTAACACGTAATTTGCATCATATAATACTATGTGGGACTTTTTTCCAAACTAAACTTAACTTTTACATCTTGAATTAGCTTGGTCTCATTTTTTACACAACAAAAACCTTCAAACAGTGGTGCAAAAACGTTTTTATACCCACTGTGCATTGCAGAGTAGATTTTAGTTGAAGAAAATGTCCAAATTAGGGCTTTGTGGTGATGATTGACACCCCCAAAGATGACCTCAAAATTCTGGAAAACCCTTTTGCTTCTAAACATCCATCCATCCAACCATCCATTTTCTTTGCCACTTATCCTCACGAGGGTCGTCAGGAGTGCTGGAGCCTATCCCAGCTATCAACGAGCAGGAGGTTTAACTGGTTGCCAGCAAATCGCAGGGCACATAGAGACAAAGAGTCACACTCACAATCACACCTAGGGAAAATGTATACTCCAATTAATGTTGCATGTTTTTGGGATGTGGGAGGAAACTGGAGTGCCTGGACAAAACCCACGCAGGCACGGGGAGAATATGCAAACTCCACACAGGTGGGTCTGGGGGGGCTTCTAAAGAGATGCTCAAAATATGAACTATCATCTGTATTTTGTTTTTTTTTTTTAAAGGATTATTCAGACGTTAAGAACTTTATTTGAACACACAATGCTTTGCCTTTATCTACCAGCTCCAATTTTGGAATTCACAGCCCTACTTTTAGTTAGTAAATGTGAAACCACACAGTTGTGTTCATACGTTTGATTACCCAGGCAGAATTTCTGAGAAAGGTACACTTTAAAGAGAACATGAAAGACCAGAAGAACCACATTTAATTTTATTTTCATGGGATTAAAATTAAAATCGCAATCATTTCAGACAATCATGATCATTTAACAAAAATAACCATAGGGAAATTATTGATGCTTGTTGTTCATTTATCACTCTTACTAAAAAACAAAGCTAACGATTTCACAAATTCTGCCAGGTAATGTAAATTCATGAGCACAGGTGTATATACAGTACATGCAGTTCGTACTCCTGTCATATAGGAATGGAAGTTTAGGCTGCACGTTTTTCATAACCACTATGTGGCGGTGGGATAGTAGAATGAAACATTATAGATTTTTATAACCTCTATATGGCAGTGGCATATTGCAATGAAAGTGTACAGCTTTTTTGATAATCACTAGATGGCGGCATACAATTGAAAAATGTGATCCCCCCCCCCCCATTTTTCCCTATACCCATGTATAATGCACACTATTGACTTTTCGCAATTTTGAGGAAAAAAAAACATGTATTATATATGACAAATGTTGGTAGTGGTACTATTTTGTGTTGTGTTTTCAAACTCCAGGCCCACCTGATGTTGAACAACCATGTGAGCCTAGTCTCCAGGCATGGAGTCCTGAACTCAACCTTTATGATACTAATGTGACATCACCTTGTCCTGAAACGGAGGGCTGTACTCTCACACTGAAATTCCTCCACCCTATTGTTCCACACACCCTTACCCTCTGGATAACATACATCTCAACAAGTAAGTCTTATGTTATAGTTTTTGTAGGACAGTACGACTCTGTATCATCTTTGTCTTAGGAGAGACAAAACATTAGTAAAATGCGATACTTAGGAACCCTTGGAAAGTTTGGAGAATTCTTTTTCTCGAAACTCTACCCCAGTGAAAGTTCATAAAGCCATGACACTTTTGCACGGAAGAATAGAAGGGTATTTTCAAATTTCCCTTTACAGTTTATATATGTATTCTCATAACATTTAAAAATGATATGCTGAACACATCTGGAATTAAGTCCAGAGGAGTTTGAACCTTGACAGAATTTTTATGATTTTGCCTTCATAATGTATCACCACAATGCATATGCTATGTTATGAGTTACATGGGCAGGAAAAAGGACTCATTGTTCACTTCGACCAAATCCAATCTGGTGTCTGTAAAAGACAAGCGCCATAATTTTCCAAATGCTTTAGGAACTTAATATAAATCCATTATATATGGGGTTCAAAGAGTCAAAAAAAACATTATTTTAGATTTCATGATTCATTTTTAATAGAAACTATTGCATTTTAATCCATTTCATTCATTTGCTTCTTCTCAGATAATCCTGCCATTGCTGACATAGAGCTGATGACAGACACAGGTAAAACCTTGAACCTTGGACCACAGCACGCCTTCTGTGACATGCCCTTCACCGTGCGCCTCGATACCAACAATGTTGCGATCAGTGCCATAAAGCTCTGCACCTTTGATGAGAAAATGGAGATTGATGCTGCAATGTTGTCTTCTGGCCCCGGTAATCATCTCTGCTCTGGCTGTCGCCCTTTGCTGTATCGGATTCATCGGCGGCCACCTTTCACCAGTAAATTGCCATCACCTCAGACCCAGCAGACGTTCACGGACAGGTGAATATCCATCCATCCATCCACCCATCCAGCTTCTTTTGCCGCTTATCCTCACGAGGGTCACGGGGAGTGCTGGAGCCTATCTCAGCTGTCAACAGGCAGGGGCAGGGTACCTGAACTGGTTGCCAACCAATTGCAGGGCACATAGAGTCAAACAGCCACACTCACAATCACACGTAGGGGCAATTTAGAGTGTCCAATTAATGTTGCATGTTTTTGGGATGTGGGAGGAAACCGGAGTGCCCGGAGAAAACGCAGGGACGGAGTGAGATCAACGCTTTACCAGCTGAGCCACCGTGCTGGACAGGTGACTATTAAGTGATTATTGATGTCATCAGTCATCAGATTATTGGTGTTATCATCAGTGGTTGTCTGGCTTGATGGCCCTGCTGCCACCGCTGGGTGACCAGTTGTCAGGGCATCTCGGAGATACTGGCGGACCGGCCTGGGTCCCTCACCGTGAGCCCAGTCCTGTCCCTGATTGAGTGGGGTCCTTAGCCTCCACATTAAAAGCAAAATTATAGGACCTTTCTGTCCGTCTTTGTGCATATACAACCCTTGCATGGATCCAGAATCACACAACCCTGGGACTCTTTCACTGAGTGTGGGACCACTCACTTATGGTGACAAATACTGTAACTCATGTATACGCAAATTGCTTGTGTATTCCCCCTGGCACTTATATTCTTGTACTATAGACTTCAATAATTCACTGAAATCAGTCCCGCCACACTTTACTTCTATATACAGGTTCATAACTTTTGTCCTGCATGCTTCTTCTCGTCCTTGTCCTGCCTTTCACTCACAGGGTGTAGCACCACAGTCTCATGCAAGATCCATTGAATGTTTCCTTGGTGTAGATATGTAATGATTTACTTTTCTCATTCTTACTGAGTTGGGCTCCAGCACTCCCATCACCCTTGTGGGGATAAGTGGCTCAGAAAATGCACAGATCTTTACAATTAGCACTTTGTCTTTGTCTCTCTCCTTACTGTAGAAATTCTCTTCTGTTCAAATTATGGACTGATTCTCAATAAACTTCAGTTAAAATACTAAGAAACCTCTAAGAAACTGTTCTGGCATAAAAGGGATGTATCCACCCATCCATTGTCTGAACCACTTATCTTATCTTCATAAAGGTCGCGGGGGTGCAGGAGCCAACCCCAGCTATTTCCGGGCAGGAGGCGGGTTAGACTGTGAACCGGTTGCCAGCCAATCACAGGGCACATGGAAACAAATGTTTGCACTTAGATTCTCCATTCTGCTTGATTTAGCAGCAAAACAGGACAAAAAAGTGCTTATTGATGTTTGATGCAATACTTCAAAGATGACCAAAACAATAGGGCAAAGATGGGGTTCAGCAAAATTAAAGCTAACATTTAGCATTCACCTCTGTCAAGGCCAATTTGGCACAGTTTTATTCAATGCCAATTAATTATTCTCCTTGTAAGAAAATTATGGTTTCATCGTTGTATTCTTTTTTTAATTGAAGGATGAGCTACGCTGAGAACATAATGCTTTTGCGCCAGACTTTTTTTTAATCAAGTCTACCAAAATCACCACATACAATCATTGTATATTTGACACCTTTTCCCTTAGTAAAAAAACAAAAAATGCTCTGTCACACAAAGGCAAAAGGATGTAGAACAAAAATATGATTTATATAAACACCAACAACCACCACCACCCAGTTTTCATTCATTCATTCCTTTTCTCATAACACTTATCCTCATTAGGGTCACGGGAGGTACTGAAACCTAGACCAGATACCTTTGGCCAAGATGGTATCACCCTGAACTGGTCGCCGGCCAATCAGAGGGCATATATAAACAACAACAACAACCATTTGCACTCACATTATACTAGAAATACAATGACGAAAAAACCCCGAAAGGTGTCCAAAGGAAAACTGAGGCCTGAATAATTATGAAAAACATTAAACCAAAACATCATTATAAATATCAGAAAGATTTTGAGACAATTATAAATGCACTGACTTTACCCATCTGGATCTAAATTACACAAGGTAAGCCAGGAAGTTAGGTTGCCTTTTGTAGATGGGTACAACAGGGTGTAGCATTTGATTCTATGTCAGTTACGAAAGGTAAGAGACATTTTGAATAAGAATACTGAAATGCTGTTGCTCAAATACAATGAATCTTTAAACAACCAAGCTATTGGTACTTTGCTCTTTGCCTTATAAAATAGCTAGCAATCAATCATATTAACCACAAGGTTAAATAGGTTGAAAAATCATCCATTCACTGAACCACTTATTCTCATTTGGGTCACGGGTGTCTCAAGTGACTTTGGGCAAGAGGCTGGGTACACGCTGAACTGGTCGCCAGCCAATCACAGGACACATATAAACAAACGACCAATGACGCTCATATTCACACTTATTGACAATTTAAAGTCTTCAATTAACCTAACATGCAATTTTTTGGAATGTGTGAGGCAACCACATACCTGGATAAAACCCACGCAGGCACAGGAAGAACATACATGGTTACATTTTACATTTACGTGGTACATTTTAACTCAGGACCTCAGAAGTGTGAGGAAAATGTACAAACCAGTTTTCCACCCTCACACCCTATATATATATACAAGGGTCGCGGGGAGTGCTGGAGCCTATCCCAGCTGTCAACGGGCAGGAGGTGGGGTACACTCTGAACTGGTTTCCAGTCAATCGCAGGGCACATTGAGACAATCAGACGCACTCACAATCACCTAGGGGCAATTTAGAGTGTCCAATTAATGTTACATGTTTTTGGAACGTGGGAGGAAACCGGAGTACCAGGAGGAAACCCATGCAGGCACGGGGAGAACATGCAGACTCCACACAGGCGGGTCTGGGATTGAACCCGGGACCTCAGAACTGTGAGGCCAACCCTTGGCCAGCTCATCCACCGTGCCGCTATATATATATACATATTTTAATTATTTAAAAATTAAAAACAAACGGGCCACAAATGCATGTATTTAATACTAATTTGAGTTACAAAATACCTCATGCATCACGTAAGTATGAAGATAATTTCTGGCTAATGTTGATTGGACTGGGCCACAGAGGTTTATTTATTTATTTTTATATCAAGAACAGATTTATTATTTTATTAAGTAGTGTCATAGTGCAGTGTAAGAACTGGTGGGAGTAGAGTAGAGTTATGAAGAACTGAAGCTCAGAGGGCTTCATTTGTGGAGAGTGGAGTCTGGGAGAGATCAGCATGGTGAAACAGCTGGTTAGAGCGCTGGCCTCACAGTGCTGGAGACCAGGGTTCAAATCCCAGCCCTGCCTTTGTGGAGTTTGCATGTTCTCCCTGTGCCTGCGTGTGTTTTTTCTGTGCCCTCTGGTTTTCAAACCCCATCCCAACAAACATGCATTAATTGGAGACTAAATTGTCCCTAGGTGTTATTGTGAGTGTGACTCTTGTCTGTCTCCATGTACCCTGCGATTTGCTGGCAAACAGTTCAGGGTATACCATGCCTCCTGCTCTCAGATAGTTGCGGTAGGCTCCACCACTCCCACAACCCTTGTAAGGATAAGCAGCTAAGAAGATGGATGGATGGATGCATGGATAGATGGATGGATGGATGGATAGATGGATGGAGTCTGGGAGAGCAGTGGTTTTGGAAGGAAAGGTGCAAGAGAAGATTAATTAGAGTTAATAACCTGAAGTTAGTCATTATAAAAGAATAAACCACTAAAATAATTAAGTGGTGCAATTTGAGTTGGGGTGGGATGAGAACTCTGAAGATAAAGCAGAGGTCAAACAACATGTGTGCCAACATATTTTGAAAAGTAACCAATTGTGGAATCAGAGGCTATAAACAACAGTGATTGCTTGGATTTGGTCTAACAATTTACTAGTTTTCTGGCTGCACTGTGGTCAAATCAAACAAAGCAAGTTTGAATTTGAATTTATTATCCAACTATGTACCCTGAAATTGGCTGGTGACCAATCCAGGGTGTACATTGCATCTTTCTTAAATTCAGCTGGGATACTACAGTATATATTTTTGTTTCACATCAGAGAGTGAACCAGACCACATGCAGAGTTATGCAAGGAGAGATATCAGTGTGAATGTGAGATGAAAATGGTCCTCCACTCCTTGAGCCACAGGGATTTGTTGCCTTGCAAAACCAGATTCTGACTGTAGCCAGGTAGAAGTCTAGCATCTCTCCTACAACAAGTTGCCATTTTATTTCTTTTGCCATCTGCAGCAAACTTTGATCTTTGATCCTGCAGTTCCAAAGTCAGAGTCCATAAAAAGATTTTTCTTTTCATAGTGATGCATGCATATGCAAGAAATGTGCCCTCTTCAGTTTGTGGCAAACACTGAAACAATGGGTGAGTTTGGACCCAGAGAGAAACTCAGGGTATTGGTGTCTTGTTCATGGACACAATAGGTGCAGAGAGGGATGTTGGTGTTGTGTGACATTTTTATATTTCTGATTTCAGCATAATCTCAGGTTAAAAGTTTGAATCAATGTTTTGGAGAACATTCTTGCATAACTTTCTTTACTCACCTCCCGCTGGCTTTTTTCACATGGTAATTATTTGGAATTTCAATTTTATATCCTTTGTTAAGGACGTTGTGTTTACATTGTGTTTACAAATGGTGATAAGAACTCGATCATAAATTAAAATGTCATCAATTTGAAAATGTATTTATATTGGCCCATTTTTAAACATACACAGGTACATTGACTTTAGTTGTGCCACAGTGGCGCTTGCTAAATGTTTGTATCGTATGAGACTTCATTGGATTTCATCATGGTTAAAACAATGTTTTTGAACAGTTTCCTCTCATTCCATTTTATTATCTTTCTCTTTGGTCAGTAAATCTACGTCTACACAGACAGTAAAAATGCAGGCTGTTGAGTGTATGCCAAAGCAACAGATGGAGCTATTACTCTAGAATGTTGGGCTGTGTTTAGTCATAGGAAGCATTTGTATGCATCGATATATAAAACTAAGGAGAAAAAGTCACATTGTATGTGTAGAAAGCTAGTAATGTGGATGGCCTGAATAGCTGAATATCAGTCAATTTTTTTGTAATGCTTATTCTGTTCATGTTTGTGGGGAGCTGGAGTCTGTACTTGCTGATATTTTTGTTACATGTATGCAAACAACCTGACAAACAACTACGGACAATTTAGAGTCTTCACTGAACCTTGCGTGTTAATTTTGGGAATGTTGGAGGAAGCTGTATTACGCAGAAAAAAAACTCCGTAACCAAGGTGGAGAACGCGCAAAGGCCAAAACCAAGGTTCAAACACAGAACCCTGACTCTTAGGCAGAATTACTAACCATGTGCTCATATGTCTGTCAGAACTCCACATCTCAGTTGAATATATATAGCGATCAATGTACACTGAAAGCAGTGAAAAGTGCAATATCCCACATTTTTCTTCTTCTTACTTCTGGAGTTGGTGAGTCCATGGAAATTCAAAGATGACATTCAGGACCACATTGGCTGGGCAATACACTGCAGTGTTGTCTGGAAGAGATTCATTCCATTCTTTTGAACTCATTCTATTCATTCCAACACATACAAGGTCAGACCAACATGTATATCAATGCTTTATAGAAACGTGCACATGCGTAATGTGTGCAAAAACTGTAACGTCATACATTCAAAAATTTAATTTCATAAAGCCACTCATCTAAGAACAAGTAAATCTTTTTTTTTTTCCCCAGAACTGTAAGAACGGGAGAAAGATATGAGTACATGATCCAGGTGGAGACTGGTGGTCATCTCAGCCATTTCTCCCCTTCGCTTATTTACACTCATGGCCAGCCCTACTGTGGAGATTCTGTCATTCAAGGGTATGCATACTTTAATGACGTCTACGCAAACAAGTAATCAATAAAAACTAAACCGATAATGTCTATCTCTCTGTAGGGCAGAAGAATGTGATGATGGAAATCTGTTGGATGGTGATGGCTGTTCCAAGAAATGTCACCAGGAGAAGGACTACAATTGCATTGGTGAGTCTCGAAAGGCATCTCTGTGGAAATTATAAACACCCTACGCACACACAACACATTCAGCAGTTGATCTTTGTTGGGATTCTTAAAGCATTTGGAGGCAAATTCGTTTGTATTTCAAATCCTAAAGCTTAAGGAGAAGGGGAAGTTAATTGCAGGAAGGCTTCCTCGAAGACTGAGGAGATTGGAGATAAACCTTTGTCAAATACTAGAGTCATACAAGTGAAGTTTAGTTTAATGGAGCAGCAGTTAATATTGGTCATGCAATAATGATACATCATGTTAGCAAAAGAATTAAAAATGACATCTATGTCACAACAGCCATTTGGGAGTCTTCTGCCCAGTGTGTATTATGTAGGACTAGATGTTAATATCACTCTATTTGTGCATATTTCGGCTCCGATGAGGCTCTGTAGGATGTTCAAATAAATGATGGCACCCTAAGGGATTTCAAATGGGCTTTCTTCCGTCATCAAATGTTTCGCTGATAGGCCTACTACACTCTCAAGAGGGTTCAGGAGGTTCAAGCCCTAGGTGCCATCAATTCTCTTGAAGGCCCATTTGGGGTCTTTCCTCTTTATCCACAGCCATTGGTTGCCCTTTTCCACCGCCTTGGAGAGATCTCTGACTGCCTGCCGATGGGCCTACCCTCGGATTCCCATCTCTCTGAGTAGCCTGTATGTTGAGGAGACTATAAATCCTCTGCAGCAAACTTCCACTGGGCGTACCTCTGCTCTCCAGCCTTGCTGTTGCACTTCGGCTGCAAGTCCTCCATACCTCAGCCGCTTCCGCTCATACGCCTCCATGACTGGCCCCTCCCAGTGCACTGTGAGCTCGATGATGGAGACGAGCTTGAGAGAGGCAGACCAAAGCACTTGGTCTGGTCGTAGGGAAGTAGTTGCCATCTTAGATGGAAAACACAGCTTCTTGTCCAGGTCTGCCAGCAGCTTCCTGTCTCATGCACGGGCGAGCTGTCCCTTGTCTGGTGGCTTGTTGGTGTGGCCGGTTTGACTCTCCCCCACCTGGACAAACAGCCCTGGTTGCCCGTTGGCTGACAAGGGTGGGAGGGCATTCACCCTCATTTGCTGGTTCTTCAGAACACCAGCGAGACACTTCAGCACTTGGTTGTGGCGCCAGGTGTAACGGCCTTGCGTAAAGCTGGTCTTGCAACCAATGAGGATGTGCAGGACAGTGTTGCAGGACTTGGGCATAACATGCACGTGGGATCTTTGGCATACCACTGGTTTAGGCTCGTGGGAGAAGGCAAGACGTCATATACCGCTCTGATGGTAAAGCTTGCCCTGAATGCCTCCATCTTCCAAATCTCTTTCCAGTTCAGGGTGTACCCTGCTTCCTGCCTGTTGACAGCTCAGAGAGGCTCCAGGACTCCCGCGACCCTTGTGAGGATAAGCGGCTAAGAAAATGGATGGAATTAATCTACCATGGATGTTTTTATTGGGAGGTGGGAGGAAACCGGAGTGGCTCCAGAAAACCAACGCAGGCTCGGGGAGAACATGCAATCCCCAAACAGGCGAGGCCAGAAATTGAATGGATGGACCAGTTGTTCACTGTGCACTCTGAAGGAATCATAATCCAAAATCAAGTTTTAATTTTGTTGACCAATGTTTTCTCAATTTGCTCTTCAGTGCCAAGTGCCCAAATATAACTGAAGGCCCATATTTTAATAGCATATTTTAATTGTCTCTTTAATGAACAGTACATTAAAGGTGACTGATATGACTGCGTTATACTCATGTAACCTGCAGTTCAATGGTGAGCAGTCCACTGTGTAACCCACCTCTTGTCCAAAGTTTGTTGGGTTAGGCTTCAGCTGACCCAGGACCCTAATCAGGATGAGACCTATAGAAAATGGATAACGAGATGAACATTCAGGAACACATAATGAAACAACCTGCATGCAAAGAGGCCCTAACCTCACATAGCTAATTACATTCAGCATCAACACTGCTACCATAGACAATAATGAACACTATTACTTTGTATTAAAAACAATAGTACAGTAAATAGATAATGCAAATATTTACAGCTGAGTTAGCCTGGGCTGCTGCTTTTTTCTTTTTATACTGCCATAACATACAGTATGGAACATATGAACTGTGCACAACCTTCTAATATAAATCCTGCCATAAACGACAACTGAGCAAAACTGGCCCCATGTGGCATTAAAATATGAATTAAAATGAATGTATATTTCTTCATTTAAATCTGTTGTAACAGAGCCTTATATGGAAGCATTGAAGTGGCTCCTGTTAACTGGGGCCAACGAAAATACAATTTAGATTTGCTCAGATTTGGTTCACTGACAGACAGATTTGGATGAAATGGCCTCTAAGATTTATATATCTGGATATTTATTCTTTAATAAATCCTCTTTTCCTATGCTCTTTTTCCAATAGGTGAACCCAGCCAATGTTATGTTTTTGATGGGGATGGCGTGTGCGAAGATTTCGAACGGGTTTCCAGTGTTCAAGACTGTGGTTATTTTACACCTTTGGGTTACACCGACCAGTGGGCTTCTACTGCAACAGCTTCTCATCAGGACCTTGACCATTGTCCCGCCCATGCTGCCATCGGTGAACCAACATTTACAAAAGTATGACATGTAAACCAGAAAGCTTAGGAAAAAAAATATCTAGATGATAGCAAACTCTGCATGGGGCCTTTTGTGGGGCAATAATTACACTTGGTAGGGAGCTGCTTTTATAATGTATCTTTTATTAATTCTAGCTGTGAAATCATGTGGTATCAATTTAAAGTCTTTCCATCTAAACCAATTGAACCAATGTGATCCTCAGACTAACAATAAAGAAGCAGTATATATATGCAGTATAAATAAACATGCACACACACGCACACAAACAACAATATAGACCATCAGTTCGTCCATCCATTTTCTTTGCTGCTTATCCTCATAAGGGTCACGGGGAGTGCTCGAGCCTATCCCAGCTGTCAATGGGCAGGAGGCGGGGTACACCCTGAACTGGTTGCCAGCCAATCGCAGAGGACATAGAGACAGACAACAACCGCACTCACAATCAGACCTCAGGGCAATTTAGAGTGTCCAAATAATGTTGCATGTTTTTGGGATGTGGGAGGAAACCGGAGTGCCCGGAAAAAAAAAAAAAAAAACACACACAGGCACGGGGAGAACATGAGAACTCCACACAGGCGGGGTCGGGATTGAACCTGGGTCCCAAGAACTGTGAGGCCAACGCTTTATCCACCGTGGTGCCCCGGTATAGACCTTTTCCAAAAAATGTGAATATCATGGATGAGTTTATTTCAATAATTCAACACGTTAAAATTGCACAGATTATAGATTCAGGTTCCACAATTTCAAGTATTCATTTGTTAAATTTGACATAATTTCAGTTCATAACACCAAAGAAACCAGAAATTAAAAAAATATGAAATCATAATTTCTCAGTTTTTGTTGAAACAAAATAAAGAAATTAGGGACACTTTAAATCAGTATAAATCAATATACTTTCAAAATGTGTTAATTTTCAATATCTGATTGGAAATTCCTTTGATGCAGTCACTGCCTCGATGAGCTGTGGCTATGAAGCAATCAACCTGGGCCATTGTCTGGGAGTTATGGAAGCCCAAATTTCCTTCATGCTTGCGGGAATTTTTTTCTTTGTTTTTGGGTCTATTGCCCTTCATTTTCTTTTTAAGAGAATGAAGAATTGAAGAAATAAACTCATCGAAGGTGAACATCTGTGTTGACTTCCAGTTTAGTCTGGATAGACAAATGTCAGAATCGAACTAGTTGTTGTAAAGGACCGTTTTTATATGTACTGTATATGGATGAGGAAAAAGCAATGACAACCCTATATCAGTCTCTTTATGTTACATTTTATTAAATCCAAATCCTCAACAGGGAGTGGAATTTTATGTAATATTTAATGACATCAAGAAGATTTAATGACATATGCAAGGGATCTATGGAAACACAGAGTCTAACTACAGGAAGAAAATACTAATAATGGTGAAAGTAAAATAGATGTATGAAAAAGGAAATACAACATTGTGTGTTGCTAGATGAAAGTTGAAAATGTCAGTGTATAATGCATTCAGTCCAAGCCAGCGAGAGAGAGAGAGAGAGAGAGAGAGAGAGAGAGAAGAGAGAGAGAGAGAGGAGATCGAGAGAGAGAGAGAGAGAGAGAGAGAGAGAGAGAGAGAGAGAGAGAGAGAGAGAGAGAGAGAGAGAGAGAGAGAAAGTTGGGCTTTGTGTGACGCAAGTTATTTCCCCAAAATTATTACACACGGATACTGTAGTGTACATTCTATCATTGTTTGTTGTGCTATACTCACAACCATAGATTAATTCGTCTGTGGAAACTGACTTTCTCCAGTCATGTCAGGAAGAAAATGAAGCAGGTTCAGTTGAAGGACAAAACTATGCAGAAAAATAAAACCGAAACAAAAGAGGGGGAACACGAAAAATTGTTGTCATGCTTTGTTGGGAGGATGTAATTGTTTCTCTCTTTGTCAGTTTTTGGGATCCACTTGCAAGTTCAGAGAACTTTTGGGTGGAAACTGGTAGATCTGGTAGATCAGCAAACAACTTTAAAATACTGAGAAGTGGTGATCCGTGGAGGCTGCGAAGCCAGATCTCTATCCCCAAGCCTTTTGTTTGCTGAGCCACGTGTTTGAAAAAAAGAAGGGGGAGGGGTGGTGGCACGGCCGAGCCCTGCCGAGGTCACCCAAAGCAAGCCAGAGAAATTCAACAAGAGCTGAGACATGGGAGAGGTAGGAATCAGAGGTGAAACCTCCTGGAGGCGTGTCCAAGATGACAGAAGAAACTGGAGGCAGGATCCTTGAGGGTGCATGGGAGTTCACCCAACCAGACTATATGTGTTATGTGGACTTGGAGAAGGCATCCGACCGTGATCCTCGGGGGGTCTTGTGGTGGGTTCTTGGGAGTATGGGGTACCAAAACCCCCGATATGGGCTGTTCAGTCCCTGTACGACAGGTGTCAAGAGTTTGAGCCGCATTGGAGACAGTAAGTCGGACTTGTTTCCGTTGGTATCCACCAAGGCTTCCCTTTGTCACGATTTTATGCACAACTTTAATGGACAGAATTTCAAGGCGAAGCTGAGGCATAGAGGGTGTCCAGTTTGGTGGCCTCAGCATTGCATCTCTGCTCTTTGTAGATGATGTGGTTCTGTTGGCTTCTTCAAGCCGTGATCTCCAATATTCACCGGAGTGGTTCACAGCAGAGTGTGAAGCAGCTGAGATGAGAATCAGCACCTCCAAATCTGAGATCATGGTCCTCAGTTGGAAAAGAGTGGCATACCCTGCCTCTTGCCCGTTGGGATTGGCTCCAGCACTCCCCGCGACCCTTTTGAGGACAAGTGGCTAAGAAAATGGATGGATTCTATATATACAGTGAAGAAAATAAGTATATGAACACCATGCTATATTGCAAGTTCTCCCACTTAGAAATCATGGAGGGGTCTGAAATTTTCATCGTAGATGCATGTCCACTGAGAGGGATAATCTAAAAAGAAAAATCCAGACATCACAATATATGATTTTTTTTTTAACGATTTGTGTGATACAGCTGCAAATAAGTATTTGAACACCTGTCTATAATCTAGAATTCTGACACTCAATGACCTTTTAGTCCGCCTTTAAAAATCCACCTCCACTCCACGTATTATTCTGAATCAGATGCACCTATGTGAGGTCGTTCGCTGCATAAAGACTCCCTTTTCCACTCCATACAATCAGTAAGTGTCATGATCCTGCCGCTTCAGCACGAGCTGTGCGGGTGCGCTAATTGGGAGGCACACACCTGTGCCTCATGCGGGCTGATCATCCCCCGTATATATAGGACCCGGTGACGACTGGTCCTCGGCCAGTTCGTTGAGCTTTATGTCCCGTTCCAGCACTCTCGTATTCCTGACTGAACCTGTGTGTACCGACCTTCGTCCGTTCTCCGACCAACCCTGAAAGCCTGACTCCTTGACACTTCTGCCTGCGTTGATTGTTTCCCCGTGTACCGACTCCTGCCTGTCCGCTCATCTGTTCTCTTCGCCCGACGTCACAACTACCGCTGCTGCACCGGACTGCCTGCTCGATCCCCGACCCCTGCATACAATACACGTGTCTCTTCTTGAACTACCTTGCGTCTTCCGAGTTCCTGCATTTGGGTCCTACTCTCGTTTCCGATGGGTCGTGACAGAACGAACTGGCCAATACAGGACCCAGCAGGAAAGACCCGGCGTTGCCGGGACCGACGCAAGGTAGACCGTCTGCCGGAGGACCAAGCCTGTCCAATCCGGGTAGGCTCCCTGACGTCATCCGCTCCCGTGTCTTACGCTCCGCCAGCAAAGTATGAATACGTTCCGAACACGACCCGTCCGGCTCCTCATATTCTTCTGGACTCTGACTTTTCGGAATATGAGGAGGACCGTGATTTGTATGACCGGCTGCCTGAGTATGACTCCGATGACTTTGATTTTGAATCTCTTTGCCAGTCAGTTTGCTCCACCTCCCCACGTTCCCAGCACCCAAACGTCTTCGCCCGGTGGATACAAATACACCAATCCGTTTGAGGGAACCCGCTTGGCCATCTACCCGGGACCTCCGTGTGGCGGCCAGAGGAGACGCCCCGGCCGGGCGCTCCCTGGTGTCTCTTCGCTGCGCGGCAACGAAGACACAGTCCTCCCACTCCTTGCCGGCAACGGCGAAACCCGCAGACCCGCAGCTGGTGGCGAAGCTTCCAGCCCAGAGGGAGGAGGAGTCGCCAAATCACGAGGCGTTCCGCCGCGAAATGCGGGCGGAGATTGAGCGGCAGAGCGCCGAATTGGCGGCTCTCACGGCCCAGGTCCGGCAACGATTGGCGAACCAGCCGAGCTTCGCTGACGTCGCAACGGCGACGGACAAACTTCTGACTCAGGTTCACGTTGCCGTGGAAACCGACCGGCTCCCTTGCCAAGTGCACGCCACAGTGGGAACAGACTCGCCACCTCAAGTGCACGTCGCAGTGTTGGCGGTTCTGAGCAGAGCTCACGGGGCAGTCAGAACTGACCCGCTCCCGAGACACGCCCACGTGTCAGTTTCGACTGACTGTCCGCCTACTCAGGTTCACGTTGCCCTGGAAACGGATTCGCCACCGCCACGCCCATGTTGCTGTTTCAACGGAAGTTCACGTGGCAGTGGGGACCGACCCGATGCCGCCTCACGTTGCTGTCCAGGAGGTGGCGACGTCTCCACAGTCGCTTCTCGTCTGTGCTCTGGAGTGGCAGTGGCGACCGGCCCGTGGACGTTCCCCGTTCCTGCGCTGTCGGCGACCGGCCCGCGGTCGCTCCCCGTTCCTGCTCTGTCGGCGACGGGCACATCCTCACGTTCCTGTCCAGGAGGTGGCGACAGTTCCCCAGCAGCCTCACACTCCCGTCCAGGAGGAGGTGGAGTTGGTGATGCTGCTGGCGCCTTCTCACGTTCCTGTCCAGGTGGCGGCGACGGGGTCGCTGCTTTCTCACGTTCCTGTCCAGGTGGCGGCGACGGGGTCGCTGCCTTCTCACGTTCCTGTCCAGGAGGCGGCGACGGGGTCACTGCCTTCTCACGTTCCTGTCCAGGAGGGGGCGGTACTGGCGCCGCCTTCTCACGTTGCTGTCCTGGAGGCGGCGGCGACGGGGTCGCTGCCTTCTCTCGTTCCAGTCCTGGAGGCGGCGGCGACGGGGTCGCTGCCTTCTCTCGTTCCTGTCCTGGAGGCGGCGGCGACGGGGTCGCTGCCTTCTCTCGTTCCTGTCCTGGAGGCGGCGGCGACGGGGTCGCTGCCTTCTCTCGTTCCTGTCCAGGAGGCGGCGGCGACGGGGTCGCTGCCTTCTCTCGTTCCTGTCCAGGAGGCGGCGGCGACGGGGTCGCTGCCTTCTCTTGTTCCTGTCCAGGAGGCGGCGGCGACGGGGTCGCTGCCTTCTCTCGTTCCTGTCCAGGAGGCGGCGGCGACGGGGTCGTGCCTTCTCTCGTTCCTGTCCAGGAGGAGGTGGCGACGGGGTCGCTGCCTTCTCTTGTTCCTGTCCAGGAGGAGGCGGCGACGGGGTTGCTGCCTTCTCTCGTTCCTGTCCAGGAGGCGGCGGCGACGGGGTCGCTGCCTTCTCTCGTTCCTGTCCAGGAGGCGGCGACGGGGTCGCTGCCTTCTCAAGTTGCTGTCCAGGAGGCGGCGACGGGGTCGCTGCCTTCTCAAGTTGCTGTCCAGGAGGGGGCGGTACTGGCGCCGCTTTCTCACGTTGCTGTCCAGGAGGGGGCAGTACTGGCGCCGCCGCCTTCTCACATTGCTGTCCAGGAGGGGGCGGTACTGGCGCCGCCGCCTTCTCACGTTGCTGTCCAGGTGGGGGCGGTACTGGCGCCGCCGCCTTCTCACGTTCCTGTCCAGGAGGAGCTGGGGAGTTCGGTGGAGCCACCCTGGAGCTGGAGAGACTACGGGATGGTGGTGGTCATTGCTCTGGTCCTTCTCTCCATCATCCTATTCGCTCCAGATGGCTCCCAGCCGCTTCATGACCTGGCCTCGTTGGCGACCAATCCCTGGTCATCTTGCAACGACGGCGTGGGAGGTTCTCGTCCGGAGCAGTGGCCTGCCTCGTTCTGGTTCCTGCTTCGCTGTTTGGTTCCTCACAGAGGTCGTCCGCCCAAATCGCCCCGTGGGGACCCTGGTGCATGGCGTCCGGGTCGTCTTCCTGACCTGTCCACCCGGACGCCTCGTGTTTGGATGGCCACCAGTCTGGGGTTCAGGGGGGGGCGTGCCCTCCTCCGGACCCCCTTCCGCCCACCCCTGCCTGAGTTAATTAGTGTCTGTTTTTTTCATTTAGGCACGTCTGGGAGCCGTGCCTTTGTGGGGGGGGGGGGGGGTACTGTCATGATCCTGCCTCTTCAGCACGAGCTGTGCGGGTGCCCGTGCGGCTGCGCTAATTGGGAGGCACACACCTGTGCCTCATGCGGGCTGATCATCCCCCGTATATATAGGACCCGGTGACAACTGGTCCTTGGCCAGTTCGTTGAGCTTTATGTCCCGTTCCAGCACTCTCGTATTCCTGACTGAACCTGTGTGTATCGACCTTCGTCCGTTCTCCGACCAACCCTGGTCGATCCCCAACCCCTGCATACAATAAACGTGTCTCTTCTTGAAGTACCTTGCGTCTTCCGAGTTCCTGCATTTGGGTCCTACTCTCGTTTCTGATGGGACGTGACAGTAAGACTCAAACTTCTAACATGGCCAAGACCAAAGAGTTGTTCAAAGACACCTGAGACAAAATTGTACAACTCCACACGGCTGGAAAGGGCTACGGACAAATTGCCAAGCAGCTTGATGAAAAAAGGTCCACTATTGGAGCAATCATTAGAACATGGAAGAAGCTAAACATGATGATCAATCTCAATCGGAGTGGAGCCCCATGCAAGATATCACCTTGTGGGGTCTCAATGACCTTAGAAAGGTGAGTAATCAGCCCAGGACTACACGACAGGACTTGGTCAATGACCTGAAAAGAGCTGGGCCCACCATTTCCAAGGTGACTGTTGGTAATACACTAAGACATCATGGTTTGAAATCATGCATGGCACGGAAGGTTCCCCTGCTTAAACAAGCACATGTCAATGCCCATCTTAAGTCTGCCAATGACCATTTGGATGATATAGAGGAGTCATGGGAGAAGGTTTTGTGGTCAGATGAGACCAAAATTGAACTTTTTGGTCATAATCCACTAACCGTGTTTGGAGGAAGACGAATGATGAGCTCCATCCCAAGAAAACCATCCCTACTATGAAACATGGGGGTTGTAGCATCATGCTTTGGGGGTGTTTTTCTGCAGATGGGACAGGACGACTGCACTGTATAAAAGAGAGATTGAAGATGGGTCGCGGCTGGGTCTTTCAACATAAAAATGACCCGAAGCACACAGGCAGAAAAACCAAGGAGTGGCTCCGTAAGAAGAAGATTAAGGTTCTGGCGTGGCCTGGCCAGTCTCCAGACCTAAACCCAATAGAAAATCTTTGGAGGGAGCTGAAACTCCGTGTTTCTCAATGGCAGCCCAGAAACCTGCCTGATGTAGAGAAGATCTGTGTGGACGAGTAGGCCAAACTCCCTCCTGCAGTGTGTGCAAACCTGGTGAACAACTATAGGAAACATTTGACCTCTGTAATTGCAAACAAAGGCTTCTGTACTAAATAACATTGGTTTTCTCAAGTGTGCAAATACTTATTTGCAGCTCTATCACACAAATAAATCGTTAAAAAGAATCATATCTTGTGACTTCTGGATTTTTCTTTTTAGATTCTCTCTCTCACAGTGGACATGCACCTATGATAAAAATTTCAGACCTCTCCATGATTTCTAAATGGGAGAAATTGCAATATATCATGGTGTTCAAATACTTATTTTCTTCACTGTATATGTTAAATTACTGCATGTTAGAACATAAAGGGAACCCCAGCATAGTCACCATTCATCATTTGTATATTCACCTATTTGCAATTTTTTTTCTTTTTTGTCACCCGTTTTCACTTGATCTGTTTTGGTACTCAGCTTTTTGTGCACTGTATTCTCTGTGCTTTCATCCTGGATCAGTCTATGCCAAGGTGGAATTTTAAAATTACACACCATCTCATCCTCCACTTTCTACTTTGGCTGGCTTCAGACCAGAGCTTTCCCATTCGAAAAGAGTTTAACCACTTTTTCTTCGATTATTCACATACTCCGACAGTCATTGTATCTTAAAACAACAGCATTTCTTTTTAACTTTCTCTATTAATATAGAAAGTAAACATAAGCAGCATGTCTCGCTCGTCTTTGCTCTGCGTTTCCCAGACTGTGTTGCGAACTAAAGCAGCGGTTGTGGATGTGCCATTATAAAACACATTGATGGACTGCGTAAATACTGTAACATTTGTAATTATGAGTGTACATGTTTCAGAGCGGGGATGGGTGCGGGTGTAAGGTAAACTAGGAAAAATAAAGTTCCGTGTGCTGCCTAAAAGAACCTTTTTTTCATTTTTTTTTTTTAACAGTACCTATGTTAATTGTGCCATTGGATGTAACAACCAGTCATCCCTAACTCATTAAATCACATTGCAAAATGCCACAAACTGAAGAGCTGTATGTTATACTTTCAATTTACATTGGATTTTTTTTCTTTTTTGCACGCAACGCAGAATATCTGCAAAGAGACTGCATCAGCGGTGCACAATTGCTCAAGCGAGCAGTCAAGAGGGAACATTGGCTGACGTTTTTTTTTTTTTTTTTTGGCACACCGTCCCGCGATCGACCGATCGCGATCGACTCATTGAGCACCCCTGCACTAGTGTGAACCCCAGCAGACAAGACTCAAAGATAAATGTTTTTCTTTCCCTAGAGCCATCAACATCTTAAACTCAAGACCACTGAACATAAACACTACCTCACCTCCATAATGAAAATCTATGTAACTGCACTTTGTTTTGTTTTTGCTTCTCTTACTTCTCTGTGCAATCACACAATACAAATGTGTAATAATCTTACCAATGCCTGGGCATGGGTGATAAGACTGTTCAGACCTTATCTTTTAGTTCTTTTTAATAATAACAGTGCCTTAATTGTAAATATTTATCTGAGTCACTTTACCTCACATCTAATAAGTTTTATTCTACTGTATTTATATTGGTTCAAGCGCCTTGTGTTTTAGCGCTCATTTTCTCGTTGTATTCGACAATAAGGCTTTCGATTTGATTGATTGAAAGGGTAGGGCTGGCAATGCAGACAAAACTCTGACCCAGGTCTTACAGTCCTTTTCAGTGGGTTTAGTACCCCATCCTTCTGAAACGTCCTCTACAGGACTCCCTGAGTGACATAGTTAAACACCTTTTCCAAATCCACAAAATACATATAGACTGAGTGGTAAGGTCCCAAACACCCTCCAGCATCCTGCTGAGGGTACAGAGTTGCGGCACTGTTATAAGGCCAGGCCGAAAACCACATTGCTCCTCCTCAATCTGACCGATCGACGCATTGAGCACCCCTGGTCTACATACAGCCCATATTTTTGCGAGAACAAGTCCTTGATTTTTGCCATTTACCAAAATGTTTGGGTTTGACGTCATAAAAATGTATATGAGAAGAGATCAACAGCTTGGACTTAGTATCACACAGACATAGTATATTTGTGTCAATTTCATTAAAAAAAAACAGAACACACATTGGTTTTGTCATGCAAGTGTCCAGAAAAGGCCCCACAAACAACAAACTCAGTGGGGGTAATGTCATCGTTCTGGCTTTTATCACTTTTTTTTCGGATGAGAATCATATTCATCGATGATGGCAGCAGTAAGATGAACTCTGAAGTCTATAAAAATATTTAGTGTATTAATTGAAAATATGATGCAACTAAACTAGTTGGAAATCATTCATCACGCAGCAAGATAATGACCAACATCACACTGCCCCCCCCCAAAAAAAAAAAGCCCAGCAACAACAATGGAGTTCATGAGGAGTCAGAAGGGGGAGGTTTAGAACAGACAGCTGAATATTCCATTCCATTTTTCAAGCCACTTATCCCCTGAATATCCAGACTTGAAAGTGATAGAGCATGTATTTTACTTAGTAAAGAGGAGACTGATAAGAGTAAGCCCTCAAAATAAAAAAATAAAGGAAGCTTTGGTGAAAGATTGGAAAAACCTCTCAAAGAAGACTACAAATATGTGATGTCAATTGGAAAAAGACTCAGTAGACAAAGGATTGTAGTCTAAATAGTGTTATTCACATTGATCTTTAATTCTTCTTTATATTTTCCGATACCTTTTCCACCTTTTGTTTTTAAAGTCTAAGTTGAGCTCTCTTGTGAGCTCTTGTGTCATGATCATCTTTTGCTTTCAAACCCAAATATTTTCAGTCAAAAAGGTATTACTGTTCAAATAATTTTCTAAAGAAGTGTATTAAACTTTTTGTATATATTTACTTTGTAAAGCTTTGTAGGTACCAGTACATGGATCTGAGTGAAAAACTGCCCACTGATGCATGGTTCCCTTGCACAGCTCATTCAGACACAAGTAATGACCTAGAACATCCTTATTGGCTAAAGGTAAGTGATTGCAACTGTTCTGCCTCTTCAGTATGCATGTGAGTTGCTGTGCTTTTTCTTTCACAATTTTAATCATGTTATGTCAAGTCTAAACCCTTAATGAGACTTTTCTTGTTCAGATGTTGTAGTTTTGTCCAAAGATCCATCCATCTTCGACCACTTTTTCTGGTCAGGTTGCTTTAGCAGGGAGAACCAGATTTTCCTTTCCCAACTCACTTCATCCAGCTCTTCTGGAGGATATCCCGAAGAGTTCCCAGGCAAGCCGACAGACATAGTCTTTCCAGGGTGTACTGGGTCGTCCCCGGGGTTTCTTTCCGGTGGGAAGTGCCTGGAACACCTCACCACGGAGGTGTGCGTGAGGCATCCGGATCAGATGCCCCAGTCACCTCATCTATCTCATTTCAATGTGGAGAAGCAGTGTCTTGACACTGAGCCCCTCCCGGATGACCAACCTTCTCACCCTATCTTCCAGGGAGAGCCCGGAAACCCTGTGGAGGACACTCATTTTGGCCGCTTGGATCTTGTTCTTTCGGTCACAACCTACGGCTTGTGATCATAGGTGAGGGTAGGAATGTAGATCGACTGGTAAATTGAGAGCTTCACATTTCGACTTCGCTCCCTATTTACCACAACGGACCGATACAAAGTCCGCATCACTGCAGACGCTGCACCGATCCCCCTGTCGATCTCCCACTCCAGTCTTCCCTCTCTTATGAACAAGACCCCTAGGCCCTTGAACTCCTCCATTTGGGGCTGGATCTCATCCCCGACCTGGAGAGTGAACACCACTCTTTTTCAACTGAGGACCGTGGTCTCAGATTTGGAAGTGCTAATTCTCATCCCAGCTGCTTCACACTCTGCTGTGAACTGCTCCAGTGAAAGTTGAAGATCATGGCTTGAAGAAGCCAACAGAACCACATCATCTGCAAAGAGCAGAGATGCAATGCTGAAGTCACTAAACTGGGCAACCTCTATGCCTCGGCTTTAACTAAAAATTCTGTCCATATGAGTCAGACTTACTGCCGGCAATGCGGATCAAACTCTGACACCGGTCGTACAGGGACCGAATAGCTCATATTAGAGGGTTCTGTACCCCATACTCCCGAACAACCCCCACAAGACTGCCCGAGGGACATGGTTACACGCCTTCTTTAAGTCCACAAAAGCACTGACCCTTGAGGATCCTGCTGATGGTGAAAAGCTAGTCCACGGTTCCACGGCCAGGACGAAAACCACATTGCTCCTCTTGAATCAGAGATTCGACTTCCAGATGGATTCTCCTCCCCAGCACCCCTGAATAGACCTTACCAGGGAGGCTGAGAAGTATGATCCCCCTATATTTGGAACACACCATCCAGTCCCCCTTCTTGAAAGGGGGATCAACACCCTGATCTCCCAATCCAGAGGCACTGTCTTCAATGTCGATATAATGTTGCAGAGATGTGTCAACTGGAACAGCCCCACAACATCCAAAGCCTTTAGGAATTCCAGGCGAATCTCATCCATCTCTGGGGCCCTGCCACCGAGCACCTTTTTAACCACCTTGGTGACCTCGACCCAGACCTGCTTCCTCATGGGAAGGTGTGTCGATGGAATAGAGGAAGTCTTCAAAGTATTCTCCCCACCGACTCACAACAGCCCAAGTTGAAGTCGGCAGCGCCACATCCTCACTATACACAGTGTTGACAGTGGACTACTTCCCCCTCCTGAGATGCTAGACGGTCAACCAGAATTTCCTCGAAGCTGTCTTGAATTCGTTCTCCATGGCCTCACCAGTATCCTCCCACGCCCGTGTTTTTGCCTCAGGAACTACCGAAGCTTCATTCTGCTTGGCCAGCCGGTACCCATCAGCTGCCTCAGGAGTCCCACAACCCAGAAATGCCTTATAGGACTCCTTCTTCAGCTTGACGACATCTCTCACTGTTGGTATTCACCATCGTGTTCATGCGATTGCTGCTACGACAGGCACCAACCACCATACGACCACAGATCCAGTCGGCCGCCTCAGCAATGGTGTCACGGAATATCGTCCAATAAGATTCAATGTCCCCTGCCTCCCCCGGAACATGAGCATAGGTCTTTAGTAGGTGGGAGTTTTAATTCCTTCCGACAGAGGAATCTGCAAGTAGTTCCCAGCAGACCCTCACAATATATTTGGACCTGTAACGTTGGACTGGCATCTTCCCCCACCATCGGAGCCAACTCACCACCAGGTGGTGATCAGGCTTATGGAGCTGTACTGTCTGGTCCTTCACCTAGAATCTGTTTGCTATGGGTGACACTAACAGCGACGTGAAGCCCCAGACAACTTAGCTCCTACGATCAAAGTGACACACAAAACCCTCCATCATGATAAGATGATGGCTCGAGGAGGGGTTGTAGTTTTGTTTCACTGTTTTATTGATCTGTATCAGGATTTTTTTTCTTTGAGATAGTATCTTTCCAGTATATTTTAAAATGGTAAAAGTGTGCTCTTGGGGTGAACATGCATATAACATTGAGTCTCAAGAACATTAGCAACTGCTTGTATATTTTCAATGATATTTTCACCCCACTGCGAATGGCTGGCAACCAGTTCATGGTATATGCTACCCACTTCTTGATAACAGCTGGGATTGGCTCCAGAACTCCCCCAAATAAATAAATGGCTCAGAAAATAGATGGATCAATCTTTTCACCCCATGAAAGAAATCTTTTATGAGATTCCTCAATGAGCAGCAACAGATGTTTCTCTAAAATCATTGTTCCATGGCAATGTGCTCATCTCATTCAACCATACTTCAGACCAGAAAAATCAGCCCAAAAAAAATAAAAATAAAATCTGGTTTTCAACATAATTGAATTTAGGCTGGATGAACCATAGTAAGGGAGATAATTGGTTGATTTCATGGTTCATTTTTATATCCATCCATCCATCTTCTTAGCCGCTTATCCTCACGAGGGTTGCGGGTGTGCTAGAGCCTATCCCAGCTATCAACGGGCAGGAGGCAGGGTAAGCTTCGACCACTCCAATCAAGCTTTCAATCAAAGTTCGTTGTTCTTCTAAACAATGTGTTGAATGATCCATTTTTCTCAGGCATTCAAGGAGAAATGCACGTTTAATGTTCATCCTTAAATAGGAGCTACCTGATTCACACCTGTTTTTACAAAATTTATTACCTCTATTTTTTTTTTTTAAACACATCCCTTTCAACAAATTGCCCTATTGCCCAGCCTTAAAAGTGTGTATATCATGAAGGCTGGGTCTTGTTGATTATCTAAGAATCTACTGCATCCACTGGTAACTTGTTGGATATGTGGCAATAAACAATATCCTGAAAACGTGGATCAATCTGGTTAGTCACATTGGACTGCTATTATTTTGAACACTATTACATCAAGAGCAGCATAAGTATGCACATTGTTTTCACCAAACTGATGTTTTGATATTTTTTTCTCTGACAATGGAGGATCAAATTTAAAATGTGTACTGTTACAAACTCATAGTTTGTGGATCAGCTGTAAAGTGTTGGACTCACAGTTCTGAGGTCCAGGGTGGAGCTTCCATGTTCTCCGTGTGCCTGCGTCGGTTTTCTCCAGGCACTCCTCCCACATTCCAAAAAACATGCGATATTAATTGGACACTCTACATTGCCCCTAGGTGTGATTGTGAGTGTGGCCGTTTATCTCGATATGCCCTCCGATTGGCTGGCATCCAGTTCAGGGTTTAACCTGCCTCTTGCCCGTTGACAGCTGGGAATGGCTCCAGCACACCGCGACCTTCGTGAGGATAAGCGGCTAAGAGAATATATACATAAAATATATAAAAGGAAGTAAGTACGTTTCTTTCGGGTTGTCCCGTTAGGCGTCGCCACAGCGTGTCATCTCATATTTGTTTGGCACAGTTTTTACGCCAGATGCCCTTCCTGACACACCCTTCTGGAGGAGTAGAGGCCTCACTGAGATATGAACTCACGACCCCTGGTTTACCAAACCAATACTCTAACCATACACACACACGTGTGTGTATGTATATATATATATATATATATATATATATATATATATAATCTTATTCCTAGTTAGTGAATCTCAGATACAAAATGAGTAGTGACCTTTCCTTTCTAATAAACTGTGGATGTGAAAATATCTTTACCAGACAAATACATTTGATATTTTTTTACTGCTATTATAGGTAGGATTTGTCCATTCTGGCGTGGCAGCCTCTATCTTGGTGTATGTGGCTTCTGATGGGTCATGGAGTGGTGAACACTGTCAGAGGACTGTTACAATCCTGCTTTCTGATACCGTGGGAAAGAATCATTCATTAGGTACCTTGGCTTGTAAGAATCATGTTAAAACAAATTTATTGTTATGGAAAACTGCAAACGTCAAATTAAATAAAAGGTTGTCATTTGATTTTGCATTGTATGTGCAACTCACTGAAATATTTCCATTTCAGGCACACATAACCTCTCATGCCATCGGAACCCCTTGGTAGTTAACGTGACACATGACCTCTCTCAGCCTTTCTTTCTCACCTCATCTGTTATCCTCCTCTTCTCATCCTCATCTGTGGCAATTGGGGGCATAGCCCTGAGGACATCCTGCCACTTCAGCACCTTCTCCGTGACCGGGTGCGCATCAGAGGGTGGGCTCTCCCACAGCTACCTTTGTACAACACACTACATAAAATAATTATAGTTGAATATAAAAAAGACGAAAATATTCTCAATACTTTTGCAAAAGCTAATATTAAAGGTTTCAAGGCTAAATAATTGTATCTTATAATTTCCTTTCTTTTTTGTGTCCATGCTTCCATGCTATGTCCTTGCAGTAGCTGTTTAAGGCAGACATGTCAGATGGATAGCTGCATCCTCCCCCAGATCGAGCATGCCTATGTGAGGTGGGCCCTGTGTCGTAGAATTAGATAATATTCATAAAGTGCAAACTGATCAAAATAAAAATGTGTCCTCGCAGGTGTGTAGGAGGTGGACAGTCATCTCACTGCTCTGTTCAGTGTCACTTTGGTTTCAGCCTCACTGTCCTTAGCGGAAGGGAAATTCCACCAAATCAGGTCCAATGAATAATGCCCAATGTTTTACAGTATTAAGTGCTTGTTTTGTAATCCATCTATGAATTATAGATGTATGTTTAAAATTCCAGAGAAAGTTTGTATCACGCCATCATTGCCATCAGAGTTTGTGGCGTGTAAAACTTGCGCAAAGGCTATTGTGCACAGTCCATCAAACCAGACTTAAAGGTAGAATTTCAAGATGATATGCTTATGTGAGGAACTTGTCAAAACTGCATTTCCTAGGCATGTTGGGTTCATTTGTGGACCTGTTTTTTTTTTTTTTTTTTTTTAATCAGCGACATTACAGATATTTTTTCATCGATCTATATCACTCGCTCAATACTTTGAACTTAGTTTCATAATTTTAATGAAATACTGTACCACAAAGATGTTACATGACAGTAAGATAACTAAATGCAAGTTATTAACGACACATTGAGCCGCAGTGTTTTGTTGTAAAAATCCAAGCCCATTATGCTTATGAGACAGGTATATGGGGCGGCACGTTGGTGCAGCTGTAAAGTGTTTGGCTCACAGTTCTGCGGACCAGGGTTCAATCCTGGCCCAGCCTGTGTGGAGTTTGCATGTTCTCCTTGTGCCTGCGTAGGGTTTCTCGGGGCACTCCGGTTTCCTCACACATTCGACTGGGGGGACTAATGGTGATGGATGAGTTGGTCGAAGCCGGCTTATATGGAACGCGGGATGAACCCTCATCAATCTGGGAAGTTTTAAGGAAACAGCGACAGGGTTAATGATCTCGATAATAGGAAAGGCACCCACGAACCTAGGAACTGGCATGCATGACTCCGTCCGCAGTAGAAGATCCTTTGTGGACAGCCATACGCGTTGTCCCACCTTGAACGCTGGTGCCCACCTTCTCTTGAGGTCTGCCGCGGATTTGTAGGAGCTGCCCATGCGTAGTAGCGTCTTTCGGGCTATTTCCCAGGTCCGCTTGCAGCGTCTCACCACTGCCAATGCGAATGGCACCGCGGAATCGGCGGCGAAAGATGGAAACAGAGAGGGAGGGTAACCATGAACGATGTGGAATGGAGCCATACTTGTGGAAGTGGAAGGCAGAGTTGTGGGCATATTCCACCCATCCGAGGTGCTGACTCCAAGTGCTGTGATCGTGAGATGCCAGACAGCGTAGACTGGTCTCCAGGTCCTGATTTATTCTTTCTGTTTGGCCATTGGACTCCGGGTGATGACCTGAAGTGAGGCTTACTTTTGCCCCAATGAGGGTGCAGAACTCCTTCCAGAATCGAGACACGAATTGCAGTCCTCTGTCCGACACTACATCCACTGGCGGGCCATGATAGCGGATGACTTTGTCTAGTAGTAGCTGCGCAGTCTGCTTGGCGGACGGAATCTTAGGAGCTGGTACGAAGGGGACCATCTTAGAAAACCAATCGATGACTGAGAGTACCACTGTGTTTCCCTGGCCGCAGGGTAGACCTGTAACGAAGTCTAGAGAAATGTGTGACCAGGGGCGAGAGGTACTTGGTAGCGGCCGTAGCTCACCCATAGGTCGCAGGCGAGAGGTCTTATTGGCCATACAGATCGGGCACGCGTTGAGATACTCCCTCATATCCTTTCCCAGGTTTGGCCACCAAAACCGATGTTGAACTACTGAGCGGGTCTTCACCATGCCGGGGTGACAGACGGTCTTGTTCGTGTGGGCCCAATTGATGGCGTCTCCTCGTAGCGAGGGTACCACGAACAGACGGCTGGAAGGACATTCGGCTGGGCCTGGAGAGTCCCTTAGAGCCTCTTTTACCCGTGTCTCGATCTCCCAGGTGAACCCGGAAATGAAGCAGGCCTCCGGAAGTATCGGAACACTCATGGACTCCGTTCGCTCCCCTTCAAGGATCCAGGATAGTGTGTCCGGTTTGCCATTCTTTGAGCCTGGATGAAACGACAGAGTGAACCAGAAAAAGAGTGAAAAAGAGTGCCCACCTGGCTTGGCGAGCATTCAGTCTCTTGGCGGTCCTCAGATATTCCAAGTTCTTATGGCCCGTAAGGACCAGAAATGGCACTTGTGATCCCTCCAGCCAGTGTCTCCATTCCGCCAGCACCGTTTTGACCGCCAATAATTCTCGATCACCAACATCATAATTCCGTTCTTCCGGAGTCAGTCTCTTAGAAAAGAAGGCGCACGGGTGAAGTCTTCCATCCCTTTGCACACCTCTGGCAGAGTACTGCTCCCATTCTCGAGTCCGATGCATCCACCCCCACCACAAACTGCCTCTCTGGATCTGGCATGATGAGGACAGGAGCTGTGGTGAAATTCGACCTAAGTCTATCAAAGGCCTCCTGGCAGGTCACATCCCACTCGAATGAATTGCTGCGTGAAGTGAGGGCATGCAAGGGGGCAGCAATGGAACTGAAGTTCCTGATGAACTTACAGTAGAAGTTGGTGAATCCGATGAATCTCTACACCTCCCTGCGATTGGTGGGAGTGGCCCATTGGAGAACAGAGTCGACCTTACTGGGATCAATGCGAATCTGTCCCTCGGCCAAGATAAATCCCAGGAATGTGATGGAAGGTCGGTGAAACTCGTACTTTTCCATCTTGACATGTAGGTTATGTCGTAGTAGCTGCTGCAGCACCTCTCTGATGTGCTCAATGTGGAAAGCTTCGTCCAGAAAAAAGATCAGAATGTCGTCGAGGAAGACAAAAGCATTCTTCTTCAGTCTCTCCCGTAGCACATTAATAAAATTCTGGGTTCTGAGTGGGCTGGGTCCATGTCGTGGCCAGATCGTTCTGTCATAACCAGAATGCTCGGGCGGACCCAAATGCATGACTCAGCAGGCAGGGAGACAGTTATAGGAAGATCTTTATTCGTTCCAAGGTTGTAAGCCTGAGAATAAGTCAGAGTGAGGAGCAGTATCAAGAGCGTCAAGCTTACGGGGTTGGTCGGAGGACAGGCAGAGGTCGGTACACAGGGGTTCTGGATCAGGAACGAGGAAGTGCGGGAACGAAGCATGGATGGCAACGATCTGGCAAAGCCAGACCGTCTGGTGGGTCCTAAATATGCTGGGGTTAATTATATTTGATGAGGCACAGGTGTGCAGGGGACCTGCACCCGCCAGGTGTGGGACCGGCAAGACCATGACACTAGGTGTGATTGTGAGTGCGACTGTTGTATTTCTCCATCTGCCCTGTGATTGGTTGGCAACCAGTTCAGGGTGTACCCTGCCTCCTGCCCAATGACTGCTGGGATAGAGTCCAGCACTCCCGCGACCCTAGTGAGGATAAGCGGCTATGGATGGATGGATGGATGTTGGCCTTTTCAAATATGTAGGTTGGAGAAATATTTTGGCTATTAGTTGTGTCCTCAGTTGGTTGAACTCAATATGCTTTAAAATATATTTCAATACGTGTCTTCTAAAGGTATCCTCAAAGGATTATGATAGGATAAATTGTCAACTCCCTTAAGACTCAATTCGCATTTCATTACAATGATCAAAAAATAGATGATTGTACATCATCCAATCATCCATTTTCTATACTACTTATCCTCACCAAGGTTGTCAGTTTATACAAATAGTTTTACACTCATGTTGGTTTGGTAATTTGTGGCGCTCCTATGGGTTTTGTTCGAAATGGTTTGAAGGACATGCCAATACATAGGCTATGAAAATATTGACAAGGTTTTAGACGTCATTACCATAAACTTGGGTTTCCCCTAAAAACCTCATACGTTACATTTGGCATTGATTGAGTGCAAATTAGAAGGGAAGACATTTTTTCAGTTTAGATGTATATATACAGTATGTATCCAGTCCATTTTCTGAGCCACTTTTCCTCACAAAGGTCACCTATCGTATTTATCTTTGAGCAGGAGGCGGGGTACACCCTAAACTGGTTGACGGCAAACCAGAGGCGCTCCTGGCACGAGATTTATTGCTCAGGGTAAGGGTGCTGGGAGGATAGAGAAATGGCCTGGTCTTTACTGAACACCGGAGACTGAGCATGACATTCTTCGGGAGCACAGGAGAGGTCTGGTTTGGCAGATGATGTTGGTTTACAAGAGGGCAATGTAACAGGCAGTCTAAATGGCTGTGAGGGCTCCATCCAGTGATAGATCCATGCGTCCATTCTATGGCGAAGTTATGTTTGTTGAGCCAGAAAATTACGAGGACTAATGAGGAAGGGATCACAAAAAGAGAAATGTTCTTAGGGTGATTTATGGTAATCAGCAAGATGAGTGGCACTGTTTGGTGAGTGACAAGGGATGACTGCCATCCAGGGCTGTGACTTTTTTGGCAGACGGAAGGGGTTGGAGCTCATGTACTATTCATTCATGAATACAATTATAATCTGCATCGGAATCTATTAGGGCAACTATAGGTGTGTTGTGAGTCGGACCTAAAATGGAAGCAACGTCGTTCATACGGGAGGGAGACCAAGACTAAGTGGTGGTTTGGTTCACCAAGGCACTCTTGGATCATGTCCAGCCTGGTCTTTTGGTCATCGGGGGCAAGTGTCGATGAAGTAATCTAATTCATTACAATAAATGCACAGCTACTGGATGACACAATGCTGACATTCCTGGGGATCGAATCGTGTGATACCAATTTGCTTGGGCTCATCAGGCTTATGGTGGGAGTCTTATGTGCATGTAGCCCCCTCTCTCAAGCCCCCTCTTGTCTTGTCCGAGTGCAATGAGATCCCAGAAAGAGGAGGGCAGCGACCTCATTCTTAAATTACTCTGGGTGACCGTTCAGGAACATGCCCCCAAGTGTAGTGTCATTCCACCGGCATTCATCTGCAAATATCATAAATTTTATAGAATATGCACCTTCGGAACCAGCGCCCTGAGTGAGGTAAGGAGGTGGTGGGTGGCTTCTCTGTCCTGAATGGTGCGATCAAAGTCCTTTTGTAGTTCATCAGAAAAATAATCAAATGACTTGAGTACCGGGGAGGAGTTGTCCCATAACGAGGTGGACCATTTGGCTGTTTTACTACACAGGAGATTAGTGACAAGTGCAACATTGGATTGTTTGGTGGGATAACTATGGTTGAATTGGTGAGCAATTAAGGAAAAACTGTCTATATGCACCTTGGTCATCGGAGTAGGGATTGGGTGGAGGGACATGAGCTTCTTTGTATGGGAGGTCGGGGTGCTCAGAGGCTGTGGGGTCAGAAGGAATACTTACTGAAGCGTGATTACATTTTTGAAGAAAGAAACTCCACACAGGTGTGTCTGGGATTGAACCCGGGACCTCAGAAGTGTGAGGCCAATGCTTTCCAGCTGAGTCACCGTGCCACCATCCTAAAAATAATGATGGAAAACTTTAAGATTCCGATGTACTTGGATGAGCTCATTTGTGACAAAGAACCCCTGAGAGACAAAATAAGAAGAAATTTGTTTAAAAACAAATCATTATGCGAGTGCTCTACAGTAGGCAAGTTTAAGAGGTATGTGTTGAAACGCTCTTGTTCTGGAATGCCGATTGTGTAATGAAATGTGTAAAATATTGTGAAAATTATACTAGCCCTCTCACTTCTGTGACCCTACTTCTAGAGGCTGATGGAGATGCATTAAGATGATACTATTCCTCTCACTTTTGTGACCCTGCTTCTTCCAGAGGGAGACGGAGATGGAGTGTTTTCATGGCTTATGGAATCGTGCAGTTAGTTGTCAGCTGGTAGACTGTGGGCTGCCAGATCAGTCTCATGTCTACCATGCCATATTCAGTTGTCCCTGGGGAACAACCTATGGAAAAATATGCTCTTTTACTTGTGGATCACCTGCCATTCTTCAAGGTAAACCATCACTTTTTCAAGTATAATATGCTGTGTTGTTATCTGAACACTTTGTCTAACAAATAATAAACATCAGAATAACCATAAAATACAATACATTTGAAGTTGAATGATGGGCCCAAGTGCTCTAAGGAAACTCATGGAGGGAAGGTGCTACGTTTGGCCCATTGCTGTACACTACGGATTGAACCAATTAATTGATGCTTCACATTTGTGATTATCGCTTCAAATTTATTAATACCTAATCATGTGTTTATGCATCTGTAACACTGACACCTTGCAGAAAGCAATAGGTGATAGCTCCACACAGCTTTCTACCAAGGGTGTCTCAAACAAATTTATGGTTGCACCTATAAGTCTCAAAGATATGAAGAGGATTCTCGATGCCTATAGGTAAGTAAAGCAAAGCAAAGCAAATTTATTTCATCCCTCACTCATTGAATCACATTGCAAAATGCCACAAACTGAACAGCTGATGTTATACTTTCAATTTACATTGGATTTGTTTGTTTTTTTGCACGTAACGCAGAATATCTGTGAAGGGACTGCCTCAGTGGTGCAAAATTGTGCACGCGTGCAGTCAAGAGGGAACTTTTATTTATTTATTTTTTTTGGCACGCCGTCCCACGATCAACCCAGACTGTCTCGTGAGGACCGGTCAATCGCGATCGACACATTAAGCACCCCTGAGATAGAGGTTGTCTGAACTTTTGGAAGAATCGGTAATTAAAAAAAATACACAAAAATGGTCAGAAATAGCCATGTCCTTAATGTCAATCGATAGAATTTCAACATCCTTAGAGATGACCAGGTCTAAGATGACCTTGAGTGTGAGTTGAACTCTTAATATGTTGAGATTAGGTCAAATGTGTCAAGTATTGCAGAAACTTCTTTGGATGTTTTTTCCATATTTTTGTCAACATGAATGTTAAAGTCACCTGTTATGACAAAATAGTTGTACTCAGTACAAATAACTGACAACAATTCTGAAAAATCCTCCATAAACTTTTCATTGTGTCTTGGAGGTCCATAAATTATTAAAATGATTATCTTTGAGTCACCCTTAACCCATTCATGGGCAGGGTGGCAATTTTTTGCCTTAGTGAGATAAAAGCCTCTTAACAGGCCACAATCAAGGAAATAACACTGTTTTTCGTTTAACGCATAAAACAAAGGGCAAAAAAGATGTACCCTTTTGCTGGCAGCGTCCCAAAACTGGGACGGGTATGTTATCAGTTCTGTGAAGTGGTACATACCAGAGATATGTTTATTAATTAATTGTTATTCTAGAACGACACTTACACATTAAATATCTTTGGACTGAAAATTTGTTATCATTTCATATTCCAGGAAGTTTTTTTTATATAATGTCATTCACAATTTTAACTTACCTTTTACACATTTTAAAAAATTTCACTTTTTGTATTACTACCCCAAGCTTTCATAAGTGGGTCAAAAATGACCTATGTGTATATTCTGTGGAATCCAATGGGAACCACTGATTCTAATCAACTTTGGCTGTCAACAAATTAACCGTGGGCCACGCAGATTATATCAGAAGTGTCACCCCTCAGAAAGATTATTTTACACAGTAAGAGCTGATACCTGTAAGTATCATCTTCATATAATATTGTGTGTCTTTCATGACTATTATTTATCTACAAATTGGCCTGCTTTATAACTAGCTAACACTAGCTATGTAACTAAGATAGCTAACATTACCAAATGCATTGTGTGTGCCTGCATGTCATTCATGATTGTTTTGTGAAAGAGTATTTTATTATTTTTCAACAAATTAGTGTACTTCATAACCAGTGTATATGTAAAATAGTTTTCTTTCCATGATGAGAAAGCAGGTGGTGCTCATTTATCATAACTAGCTAACACTAGTTCGCTAACATTACTATATGTAGTGTGTGTGCGTGTCTGTGTGTCCGTTTGCGTGTGCGTGTGTGTATTTATTTATATAGCTACATATTGATCTATTGAAAACACTACTCCTGTCTTTCCTCATCCAAGGTGTCATGGCTGCTACATACACAGCTGGAATGGTTCGACAGATGCTGAATGATGAAGAGGCAGTAATGGGGTTGGACTCCGAATGTGAAATTTCTGATGAGGACCCAGATTATTGTCCAGGTAACAGTAGCAGTCGTCCTGAACAGGATCAATCTGACTCAGAAGATTCCTCTTTTGTGTCCTCTGAAGAAGAAAGTGTCCAAATCATGTCCAACAGAATGAGTCAGAAGGGCTCTTACTGGAACGAGTTTCCTCCCACGCAAGGCAGAACACAGAGCCACAATATCCTCATAAAACAGTCAGGGCCTGTACAAGGGTTTAGCACCACTGTCTCACCCGAAGATGCATAGGAGCTCTTTATCACTGATGATATAATCCAAGAGGTAATGACGTGCACAAACTTGGAAGGACGGAAGGTATCAACAGCTAGAGGAAAAGAATGGAAAATTTTCACCGAAGAAGAGTTTGTGGCTTTCATTGGATTGACCCTGCTTGCAAGGAGTGAGAAGAACTGGGATGTATCTATCCGTGAATTATTCGGAAGTCCTCTACATAGTCCCATGTACAAGGCCACTATGGCTGTTGGAAGATTTGAAGACATTCGCCGTACCTTGCGCTTTGATGATAAGAGGACCAGAGTCTTTCGCCTGGAAACAGATCATATGGCAGCCTTCTGCTATGTATGGGACCTGTTCCTGGTCATCTGCAGACACCGATTCATCCCCAGTGATTGTGTCACTGTGAAAGAACAGCTTGTGCCATTAAGGGATAGGTGCAAGTTTCTACAATACATGCCAAGCAAGCCTGCCAAGTACGCAGTGTCTCCTGGAGAATGATCTCACGATTGTGGGGACTCTACGTCAGAACAAGCCAGACATCCCTCCACTGATGAAGCCGTCAAAGTCCAGAGAGGTTTACAGCACAGAGTTTGGATTCAACGACAGCCTTACCATGGTCAGCGATGCAGTAACAAAGGAAAAGCTATTGTGCTCCTTAGCACAATGCACCACGACAAAGCAGTGGATGAACATAGCAGAAAGAAAAAAACAGAAGTGATCACATTTTACAACGAGACAAAAGGAGGTGTGGACACCATTGACCAGACGGTTGGCAACTACACGTGCAAGCACCAAACACAGAGGTGGCCCATGGTGCTGTGGTACAACATAATTGATATCGGCACCATGAATGCCTACACATTTTTCATGGCTCAGCACCAAGATTTTAAGAGCGGGATCACCAATGCACGACGGCTGTTCCTCAAACAGCTGTCAAAGGAGCTTGTCACACCACACATGATGAGGCGACCGGAAAGGTGCCCCCCAACTGCAAACCCCGATTATTGAAGCAATGGAAATGTGCGGGGTGACAAAAGCCACAACCCAGACACAGGAAAGAAATACACAGGGCCAACCAAAGAGAAAAAGGTGTCAGATCTGCCCAAGTAACAAAATCGCAAAGTCAGCAATAGGTATGGGAAATGCAATGTACCTGTGTGCAATGATCACTGCCAGAAACAGGTATTTTGTTTGAACTGCATACAGTGGTGAGACAAGAAAGCAAAACAGGGACAAGAGAGAGGAACTGTCAATTACTAACTAGACACTTCTACACATACATACACAGAGACAGACAGACACGCGCACATGCGCACGCACGAACACACACACAATGGATACTCACATTTTTCTATTGCTTTTCTGGGTAATATTCTTTTACAAAAATGTTAAAAAATGAAAAATAAAGATATTTCAAACATGAAATCATTCTTGTATGGTCCTAAATATAATACTAAATATTATACAAGTGATTATTTTTAACCAAAATGACAAACATTTCATAAAAACGCATTGATTGTATTATGGGTCATTTTTGACGCACTTATGGAAGAGTGTAGGGTCCAGTCACTCGTGCATTTACGGGTTAAATAAAACAACACCACCAGGTCATTTTTGACACATTTATGCATCTCAGGGTTAATAATACTGATGGATTAGCATTTTGAAGACAAACTTGAGTGAATACTGACCTTTCTCCCTTTGTTCTCTTGGAAAATGCTCCATGTGTACTTGAGGCAGCCATGTTGGGTTAGGAAGGAAAGGGAAATAACTCCGTAACTTTGACCGATGAGTTATCCTGTACTGATACCAAATTATGGCTTCAGATTAAAACACTTAAATATTTTGATATACTGAAGGATATAATGCGTGAAAATCATGATGATGATGGGACGCTGCACATGATTGGGTTTCAACTAAAAATCACCCAGTATAATTTCTTTACATTGAAATAATGATTTAAAAATAGCAGCAATACCTGTTTGACAGTGTTCATAAAATTAAAATCTGCTGGTTTTGCCTCATTTAAAATAGTATTACAGCTACTTTCTGTTAACCATGTTTCATTTAATAACAAAAAGTCCAGAACATAGGTTGTAATGATGTCATTGATCAACATTGATTTGTTACCCAGTGACCTGATATTAAAAAGAACTAATTTTACAGAGATGGCTGGAGAGAATGGTTCGATACATTCACATTTTATCCTCACTAAATTGGAAGTTCTACTTTTTTGGTGCCATATCTTTTTGACCAACTTTCTGTCTCTTGTAATTACAGGGATGAAAAATGTCTGATCTCCATAGTGGTCAGAGTTATTCTGGAAAAGACCCGGTAAATACCAGTCAGATTTACAGATAGTCTTCATAGGTGGAGGAGGGGCCTTTTGCTTCTCAGTGGATGATAGTTTCAGGCGGCGGGGGGGGGGGGGGGGGTGCGAGGAATATCTTGGCGTGGTATAAGCTGGACTCCATCGTTGACAATAGTCTTCATCCTATCCCTCAGGCCTAACATTGCATTTAGGCTGGGAGAGGGGGAGCCAACATCTACTACAGATTGTATGGTTGTTGTAAGCTGTTTTACACAGCTAATGAGATGATAGGTTACACTGAGGCTTGTTTTGCTCACCATAGAGCAGAACTGACCAGAAGGTCTTTCTATCGCACACGTCACAGTCAGGGCTCCTCAAAAAATAGCAACATAAATGTATTATGTGTGATGGACATTTAAATAGGACACAGATTCAGTGAACTATGGGCAACAATCCTTGTCATTCTTGCGTGCTTAATATCCCCATTATAGCAATAATTTAGTATGCATTGCATGGGTGAAGGCATACTGGGAACCACACGATATGGTGTCAGTCATCAACACCCGTCTGTGAAGTGGAGAAAAACAAGGTTTGGTCGATCAATAACCTCTTCATTGTAAAAATGAACCGTTATCACCAAAGTAAATCTCTCTCTCTCTCTCTATAGATACTGGAGCTTCACGGTCTAAAAAAAAAAAACTCATGCACCAAGCTACATAATCCAATGCACAGAACATGGCAAAAGGTTCCCCTCATATTAACAATTTATATTTACGAAAACACTAAGGCATTAGGGACATTTACACTAACCAGCCCAGGAACTATGAGTTCCTGGTTGCAGGAGTTGAAAGCAAAATGTTTCAGTGGCCCATATGGTTTGTGTTTCAAAGGACCTTTCCGACTGGCGGTCTTCATCTTCGCTCCCTTAGCTACAGTTCCCATGCCCCACAATCTTCCAAAATGGAGACTGAACATAACAGGTTTGAACTGAATTCTCTATCGTGTATTCAAGATAATATTGAGGTATGTTGTTGCCAAATGCGTCAGACCTGTTCAAGAGAGTTCTACAGAGAGGTCTCAACTATTTCACGCGAGGATATGTACACGGAATTAAGATTTTGGACCGAGCAGGGCGCAATGTCAGAGTTACAGTGAAACGTTGGCGATTGATGCAAAAACGTTTGACGCCTCACAAACTTGATATTGAAATCCAACAGGATAAAATTGTGGAATCATACTGCGCATGTAAAGCAGGGTGAGTACTTTTTACTTGGAAAGATCAAGAGTGATATCATTGCAGTCTTTATAAGTGAGTGGGTGTATTCATTTGACTTGGCTTGTATTAGAACCCAGTGCCCTGTCTTAAAAGTCTGCTGCAATACAAATGGGCAAATAGACATTTCTCTCGGGTGATTGATTTGGGTGATTTAATTGAAAACTGATTCTCATTTGTAAAGCCACCCTAGCTACAGACAGTCATTGAGGCAGGAAGTTTTATTATATACATGTACATCTCAGTAAATTAGAATATTCATTCATTCATTCATTCATTCATTCAAGACTCTAAATTGTCCATTCTAAGCTCATCTGACATGCTATCTGTGACCACAGCAAACGGAAGGGCCTCAGAGCTGAGATGCAGTCCCACCTCCACACTAAAATCCTCTTTCACACCTATGGCACACCTCACAACAGTTTTGCTGCCCTCATATATGTCCTGTACTATTCAAACACACACACACACACACACACACACACACACACACACACACACACACACCACACACACACACACTTACGCAAGCAGTACCACAGTTCCTCTCTTGGTCCTCTGTCATAGGCCTTCTCTAGATCTACAAAGAAACAATGTCTCTGACCTTCTCTGTACTTTTCCAGTAGCATCCTCAAGGTGAATAAAGGATCTATGGTACTCTTTCTAGCCATGAAACTATACAGTTGCTCGTAGATACTTACTTTTGTCCGGAGTGTAGCCTCCAATACTCTTTCCCATAACTTCATTGTGTCGCTCATCAACTTTATTCCTCAATAGTTCCCACAGCTCTGCAATCCGCTTTTGTTCTTAAAAATGGGAACTAGTACACCTTTCCTCCATTTTTCTGGCCTGCTAGTATTCTTTTGAATAAGTTGGTCAAAAATTCCACACCCACCTCTCCAAATTGCTTCCATACCTCCACAGGTATGTCATCGAGACCAACTGCCTGTTTTTCAACCTCCTTTGGACCTTTCTGACATCCCCATTACTATACAGTGCCACTTCCTGGTCCATCACACTTGCCTCTTCTACTCGTCTTTCCCATTTTCTTCATTTATTAACTAACTAAAGTATTCTTTCCATCTATGTAGCACCCTACTGGCACCAGTAAACACGTTTCCATCTCCATCCTTAATCACACTTACCTGCTGGACATCCTTGCCATCTCTATCCCTCCGTCTTGCCAACCTGTAGAGATCCTTTTCCCCTTCTTTTGTGTTCAACCTGATGTACATGTTATATGCCTCTTGTTTAGCCTTCGCCACCTCTACCTTTGCCCTACGTTGCATCTCAATATAGTCCTTTCGCCTCTCCTCAGTCCTCTCAGTGTCCCACTTCTTCACTAACCTCTTTCCTTATATGACTTGCTGTATTTTGAAATTTCACCATCAAGTCTCCTTCGCCCCTGTCCTACAAGGAGTCACACCAAGTACTCTCCTGCCTGTATCTCTGATCACCATGGCTGTAGTTGTCCAGTCTTCCGGGACCTCCTCCCGGCCACCAAGAGCCTGTTTCACCTCTTTCCGAAAGGCTGCACAACATTCTTCCTTTCTTGGCTTCCACCAAACGGTTCTCCGCTCTCTTGTCTTTTTAATCTTCCTCACCACAAGCAGAGTCATTCTACACACCACCATCATCTATACTCTCCCCTACCACAACCTTACAGTCAGGAAGCACCTTTAGATGACACCATCTGCACAAAATGTAATCCATCTGCATGCTTCTACTTTCACTCTTGTAGGTCACCCTATGCTCCTGCCTCTTCTGGGGAAAAAAAAAGTGTTACTACTGCCATTTCCATCCTTTTTGCAAAGTCCACCACCATCTGTCCCTCAAAGTTTCTTTCCTGGATGTCGTACTTACTCATCACTTCTTCATCACCCCTGTTTCCCCCACCAAAATGTCCATTACAATCTGCACCAATCACAACTTTCCCTCTGTCTTGGTTGGTCAGGACTACTTCATCTAGTTCCTTCCAAAATTTCTCTTTCAACTCTAGGTCAGATTCTACCTGTGGGGCATAGCCGCTAATCACATTATACATCACACCCTCAATTTCAGGTTTCAGCCTCACCACTCGATCTGATACTCTTTTCCCCTCCAAGACATTCTTAGCCAGCTCTTCCTTTAAAATAACCCCTACACCATTTTTCTTCCAATTTGCTGCATGGTAAAATAATTTAAACCCTGCCCCTAAACTTCTAGCCTCGCAACCTTTCCTCCTCTTCTTTGTCTTCAAACCACAGTAGCTGAATTTCCACCGACACCCTGCAGGTTAACGGTGCCCAGGTGTCAGGTTTACCAATTAGACATTAAACAGGACAAAAAAGGAAGCAAAGACACCAGTTCAAGTTTGACAGTTTGTGAGGAGAGAGGAGAAGAACTGTCTCATGCAATTAATTCACCACTGCACTCTCTGATTATATTCTCCTCAGCACCTCTATTTATTTAGTTTCAAGATGCCCGTTATTTACATTGATGTTACAAAAAGGAGTCGGCAAGTAAAACATAGTTGGAAACAAAGTGTACTTGTTTGTTCGTGTGTGTGCATGTGTGTGGAAGATTCCTGAGTACATGTGTGGTCATCATTTCTCTAACAGGCAGCAGGTGCTCCTGGTTCTAACAGTTCTGATGATTAGATATTTTTGTTCTTGCTATCTCCTGCTAGGCGGCTACCATGTTATCTAGAGCAGAGCAAAGCATTTCTTTATTGGAAGCAGATGTATGATAATTATATTCACAATTATTCCTACACCCAGGGCAGATGCTATTAACCTGTGCCACGACTGATCTGGTTTGGCATTCTTTAGATGTACGCTCATATTTGTTTGGAAAAGTTTTAAGCCTGGTGCCCTTCCTGACGCAACCCTCTGCATTTATTCAAGCTTGGGACCGGCCTACAGATTGCACTGGCTTGTGCCCCAATAGGGCTGCATTGGGTGACCTTGTGTATAAAATATGCTATATAAATAAATTTGCTTTGCTTTACCCTTACAATTGTGGTTGCCAAGGACAGTGATGGATTTAGTGGTGTTGAAATCATCCATGCACTTACTGATGAAGGCAGTAACAGTCTCTGTGTACTTCTGAAGGTCTGTGATGGAGTTGAAGAGGGTAGCCTGTTTGAACATGATTGTGTGTTTTTGTGTTTGTGGAAAAATGGCTTAACAGCGTTCCATATGGCACCATTCAAGTTGGCTAGCTGGCATTCTGCTGACCGCCATGAACTCTCGTGGGAGGCAAGACTAACGGCGGTTAACTGTGTGGTAACAGCAACGATACCTGGTTCCGGGATGCTATCTTGGTCAGTCAACACTGTACAGCACTACTCAAGTTTATGGCTCAAGTGCCGTTTTATTTACAAAGGGAATTCACTACTATACCGCTTGTGGCAGTTTGGCAGTGTCTAAATTCTTCCAAACTCCAGCAATAATAGGAGTGAAGCACTAAATGAGCAAAACCATGATTTCAGTGAACAGCTGATGGTCAACCCAGATGCTTTCTTCACCCTACTTTAATAATGCTGACCGCAAGGAAGTGTTTCTTAAACTCAACTCAAACATTGACTTTCCAACACAGGAAAATAACTCTGGACAATATTTTTAAACCTCTGAGAGGGGGGCAGAGCCTCAAAGGCCCTTATCCTCCTCAGACCACCTAACGATTATGTTAATGCAATTTTCAAGACCACTGGTTAAACTCTCCCAACCAGTTAGGAAACAGGTACAAGTGTTGCCAGAAAGGTCCCTTTGAGTGTTTTACCATCACAGACTTACCATGTTCAAACAGGCTACCCTCTGCAACTCCATCACAGACCTTCAAAAGTACGCAGATACTGTTACTGCCTTCATTAGTAAGTTCACGGATGATTTCACAATCACTGTCCATGGCAATCAGAAACCATGGCTCTCAGGGGAGATCTACAGATTACACAAGGTCCATAAGCTTTTTTGTTTGGGGATGAGGAGGGCCTGAGGACAGCTAGAGCCAATCTGTCCCTGCAATGAATGAATACCATATATTGTCATCATACTTAACTGTACAATAAAATTGGACAGCCTCTCCAACATCAGTGCATACATAAAAATAAAATGAATAAAAACAAGAATACAAATCAATAAAAATGTGTGAAATAGCGTGTCCTGGGAATGACCAGTGACCAATTCAGGGTGTAATCTACTTTTCGCCTGAAGTTAGTTGGGATAAGGCTCTGGTGCTCGCGCAACCCTTGTGAGGACAAGCAGCTTGCAAAATGGATGGAGGTTTAAAATGGAATGCATAAAACATATTGATCAAGATATTGAAATCAGCATGCCTTTGTTTTAATAGCACGGATTGAGGAAAGATTAGAGTTCAGGGTGGTGATGGGTCTCAGAAAAAAAGTCCTTTGGTCGTTGCTGCTATGATTGTCCTCAGAAGCCTTGCTCTCTCTCCCTCAGTGCAACTCTCGTACCAGATGAACACATTGTAGGTCAGCAGGCTATTGATGAAATAGCAGTAGAAGGCCAGCTGCAACTTTGTGTCCAGGTCATTTTTCCTGAGGACACTCAGGAAGTGGAGACACTGTTGAACCTTCTTGATGACTGCTGAGATGTTGTCTCTCCAGGAAAGGTCCTCATAAATCAGTACTCCCAATAACCTGAATGTGCAGACTCGCTCCACACACTCGCCCTTGATGAAGAACAGAATCCTGTTCCTCCTGAAGTCCACAATGATTTCCTTTATTTTTATAGTGTTCAGTGCCAGATTGTTGTCTGTACACCAGGTTGTGAATTTCTGGACCTCCTCTCTGGAGGGTGCCTCATCTCACTTTGAGATCAGATCGACCATTGTTGTGTCATCAACGAATTTGACGATGTTATTTTTGTGGACTGGGCTGCAGACAAGGAGTAGAGACATTGCAGGATAGGTTTTAGCTTGCAGCCATGTGGTGAGGCGGTGCTCAATGTATGAGTGGAAGAAAGGTGGGAGCTAATTTTCAAAGTCTGGGGTCTCTTAGTCAAGTGCATGGGAGAAGAGGGAGGCCCAAAATGTCTAGTTTAATCATCAGTGTCCGACATGATTGTGTTAAAGGTTGAGACATAATCCACACAGAGCATTCTAGCATCGCTCTGTGGTTGTTCCAGGTGACTCAACACAGTGTGCAGAGCTATGCCAATGGCATCCTCTGTGCACTGGTGCAGCTGAGTGTCGCTGAGATGCCCTTGAGGTCCCTTGCTAGCAGGATGGGACTCTTATTATCCTCTTGTACTCTTTTTTTGGAATTTTTGTTCCCTTTTTTTCAGTTTAGCTCGAGCTGTGCTGTGAAGAGCTATGTCACCTGACACTGAAGGGAGTGTTGCAGGCCCTGAGGCGTGAATGGACCTGGCTAGTCATCCAGGGTGTCTGATTTGGAAAAACCCTGAAGCTTTGCTTTACACACACAGTTTCCATACAGAACTTGATATAGTCCAGTACAGCCCCTGTGCATCTGTCTAAGTCCTATTATACAAAATAGTTCCAGTCTGTTTGTTTAAAGCAGTCCTGAAGTTCACGGACGGCAGTGTCTGGCCAGGTTGTTACACACTTTGTGATGGCCCAGGATCTTCGTTTGAGGTTGATGCTTGAAGGGTTAAGCAGCAGAGAGATGCGGTCTGAGTCACCAAAGTGGTGGGAGTAATGTGGTTTTGTGGTTGTCGTTCATGTTGGAGTATATGATGAGTCTAAAGTGTTTACACCCCTTGTTGGAGATTTAACATGCTGGTGAAACTTGTGGAGTACAGTCTTCAGATAAGGCTTGTTAAAGTCCCTGGCTATAATGTGAACACGTTCTGGGTGGGCCCACTGTTCATTGATTACGTTCAGCATGAGAGAGAGAGAGCACAGCACACATTAGGATCCGGTGGGTTGTAAACAGCTGTGATGATGGCTATAGTTAGTTCATATCATGGATACTGTTGCTCCTATTAAAACTAACACAGCCTTGAGCCTACGTAAAACACATGGATAAGCACTACGATGGTAAAGGCCTCTAAATCAAAATATAGGAAAGTTGAATGTATGTGGAGACAAATGAAACTCAACATATATTATGATCTCTACAGACAATGTCCATGTAATTTTAGCCTACAGTTAGTCTGGACTATACAACAACCCTTTTCTGAAGTCATGATTAAGAACCTCAGCAATATCCATCCATCCAATCATTTTCTTAGCTGCTTATCCTCACAAGGGGCACAGGAGTGCTGCAGTCTATCCCAGCTGTCATCGGGCAGGAGGGAGGGTACACCATGAACTGGTGGCCAGCCAATCGCAGGTCACAGAGAATGTGGTGAAAATGTGGGT